>NC_134531.1:124384769-124687799 GCF_050624435.1 Tenrec ecaudatus
ACTAACAAATAGACAAACGGAAACAAAGTTGACGAGGCTTTGTGTAAGGTATGTTGGCCAGGTTATCAGGAGGGATCTGCTGCTAGGAAAGGCCAACATGCTTGGTAAAAAGAAAAGAGGAAGACCCCCAGCAAGATAGGTTGACACAGTTGCTGCAACAGTGGGCTCACCGGACAGGTTGCTGTTTGGTTCTGCAGGATGTAGAGTTGCTTTGAGTCAGAAGTCACTTAAAGGCATCTGACATCTTCTCAGCCTTCCAGCTACCCAAATTCAAAGAACCTTTCTACCTAACATTTCATCCCTAAACTGGGAAGTTATTTGCTTCAATATCGTTTGTCATTTTCTTTATATAAATTTTTCTATATGTAAATATAGTGGTTTCCCTGGTTTTACTTCTATAGAGAACCCAGTCTGAAATAATATCTAAGTCTATTAGTTTCTACTTCTGAGTTCTAAATCACTCCATTTAGGCTGAAGTCCCCTGTACAACCGACAATCCTGTAGAAAGGAAAAAAAGCAACATTTATTGAATAAAAACAATGTGAACAAATTCAAGATTTTAGGTGAGACAGCCAGTCAGCTGTGGCAGAAAAAAGTTTGAGGCTAACCTAGGTTTTTTCTCCACTGCTGGCTACTTACACCTTTCTCACAAACATCTGAGATCCACACTAATCCCCTCCCCTGTAGAAGGTCGGTATCCGATGTCTCTGAGGAAAAGGCCATGCAGCACACTGGATCTCTTCATTTCTTTGCACATCACCCGGAAGCCACCACAGCAGAGCATAAATCCACCAGCTAAGACACCTGCCACGGCCAGTGCCAGAGGTCCACAGACATTGTTAGTCATGCTGCGGCAGCAGCAAGATGCAGCTCTAGTGTCCCACTCACCCAATCTATGTAAAAGTTTGTGATAAAAAATGGTGCTACATGGAAACAAACATCAAAATATTTTATTGTCTTTATTGCTGTCTTATTATGTTGTTATTTTAGATTATTAAGAGGTGCATATTCTTTATGAAAGTACAGTTATGCTGTGTATACACTCTCAAAAAGACAATGGAAAATATTATATTTTAATTCCATTATTTGTGATATTTTAGAGTTCCCTCATATACTCTCTGCAAAGACAAAATTTCGACTGATAATAAATATTAGCCATACCTACTTGTTACAACTAATATTCATATTATTCTTAATGATAGACTAAGGAATGGAGCCCACTTGCACTGTGGGGGATTCCTGTAAGAAATATAATGAACAGTGGAAGAAGCTTAGGTTGCAAAGTGGTATGTGTTGGCTGCTAATTGCGAGGTCTGTAGTACAAAACCATCACCCCCCTTGTGAGGAAGTGGAGGCTTCTGCGCCTCTAAAGAGTTGCAGTCTTAGAAACCATTGGAGAAGTTCTACCCTGTCCTGTAAGGTCACCAAGAGTCAAAATCGACCTCCATAGCTATGAGTTTTTTGTTTTGAAAAAAAAATTATACAGGGACAGGGCTCTCAAGAGTGCCTACATATTTGAGGTAGTTATATAATCTGTTGTCAATTTGAGAGGATTAAGAATGAAGGGGTGGAGTTTAGTCTGTCAATAAAGTGGCAGCCTGATGACCTCATTTGGAGACATTAAGGAGATAAGTAGCTTGCTGGAGGTAGGGCACATGCTTACGCCCTGAGAGACTGGACTGCTATGCTGATGGCAGTGAGAATCCTGGACCTGGAGGAGCCACTTGGAGACCCATACCAGGGCTGAGATGCTTCTGCCACCACTGAATCCACAAGACTATCCATCACTGGCCAGTATTCTTCCTGCATTCACCGTCATTACATATGTTTCATGAATCTGAAGAGGAATTTGTAGTTTGGTATAGGACATATGGGCTAATCTTAAACTTTGGGACTTGATCTGGACTGGAATGTTTGCTCAATATTCAATTGCTCTTGTGTATAAAACTATTTCTTATACACATATTTGTGTTCATGAATTTGTTTATCTAGTCTACCCAGACTGACACAATATTTTAGTTCCTTAGCAATACACTTCATGGTTGGTAAAGCTGATGTTTATTGTGTTTCAGAAAGATGTTTACTTGCCAGTGTATTTGACATTTGACAGTGCCAATGCATTTGGCTCTGCCAGGGGTCCTCAAACTACAGCCCGTGGACCACATGCGCCCCACCAAGGACATTAATCCGGCCCGCCAGGTGTTTTTGCCCCATTTTTTTACTTCAAAATAAGATATGTGCAGTGTGCGTAGGAATTTGTTCATGGTTTTTTTTAAAACTATAGTCTGGCCCTCCAATGGGTCTGAGGGACTGTGAACTGGTCCCTACACTCAGTGAGTGTAGACAATAACAAACTGTGCATAAACTTGAGAAGAATGGTGTGGGAAACTGGTAACCTGGTAGAAAATGTATGTGGCCCACTCTACACTTGTGACCACTGCACTGGGAAAACCAGCACTAACGTTTCCAGGAAGACCTCTAGAATCCTGAGATAATGGATAGAGTCAAGTGCACATATTCTTCAGAAAGGATGCTTCTTTATATCTACCGCTATAAAATTATAAGCTGTCTCCTGCAGACACCTGGCTCCTCACGTGCACAGTTAAAGGATCCCTATCTTAAAAAGTATCCCCCGCCTTTGTCTTTTATTCTTAAAACAATTGGCACCATTTGTTTCTCTCTTGCTAGACACTTCTTTTGAAGCGTTCCCCTAGACAGCTCAGGATATTCAAGATAAACACATTTCCTATTTTATTGCCTGAACTGAAAGGAGGTTACCAGCCCTATTACTATAAAAACTTACTGCTGAATAAACTCGACACTCTTCTCCCGATACTGGAGATCAGTGCCCTGTGCTCTGCTTTGCTGTCTCCTTTCTTCAGAATGGTGCCAGTGTCTCCGGAGGGCCTTCTGGGGCTGGACACCACAGAATAGGTATACCAGAATAGTTCATTATGCTTATTTTTAATTTGTATATGGATCAAAAGGCAGTGTTTCAACAGAAAATGGGACTACTACATGGTTTAAAACCACAAAAGGGAAATGTGTCAGGGACCCCCGCACCATATTTTTCAATCTCTGTGCCAATAAAATGATCAGAGACGCTGGATTCCGTGAAGAGTGCAGCATCAGGATTGGAGGGAGGCTATGAGCAGCCTGCAGTGTGCAGATGACACACCCTTGCTTGCTGAGCACCAGGAAGAATTGCAGCACCTGCTGATGAGGATCAAGGATTACAGCCTTCGATATGGACTATAACTCAATGCCAAGAGGACCAGAACCATCCTTACTGGACCAATAAGTAAAAGAAAGATAGCTAGGTAAAATGTTGGAGTTGTCAAGGATTTTGTCTTGCTTGGATCTGCAATCAATGCTCATGGAAACAGCAGACAAGAGATCAGAGGCTATATTGCAGTCAGTGATTTTGCAGCACAAGACTCTTTAGAGGATTGAAGATCAAGGATGCTCCTTTGAAGACTAAGATGTGCCTGACTGAAGCCGTGGTATTATCCATTGCATCATATGCACGTGAAATTGGGACATCTCTTATCACAATCCAACCCTCCAACCATGTGCCAAGCACATTTGTACATGTGTTGCCTTAATCATTTTCAAAACATTTTCTTTCTATTTGAGCCCTTGGTATCAGCTCCTCATTTCCTCCCTCCCTTCACCACTCTCCCTCCCTCATTTGATAATTAAAAAGCAAAACAAGCAAACAAACAAAACCCGATATCTTCTCAGGCAGTTTAGCCAAGGTGATGCATTATTTGGTTTCTGGATTGCTGCCCTGAGCATTGGTTGTGGATCCAAACAGGACACAATCTTGGACAACATCAGTCTTTTCTCTGTTTATCATGGTGTTACCTATTGGTCTAGGTGTGAGAATTTTCCCTTTCTACTGAATTGTATTCCACGACCTAGGTTGCACTCTTCGATCTTCTTCAGGAAATGCTTCACCTCCTGCTCTCTGTCAGCAAGCCAAGTTGTGTCATCTGCACATATCATAGGTGGTTCATAAGACTTTATGAAGTCCGGATCCCATGCTTCTACTCAGATAGTCTGGCTTCTCTGATTAGTTGCTCAGCATACAGATTGAATAAGTCTTTGTTGAAAATACAACCCTGATGCTCACTTTTCTTGTTTTTAAAGCATACAGGATCGTCTTGTTCTGTTTAAAGAACATGCCCTGTGAGCCATGTGCAAGCTTCGTAGTACCACAATTCAGTGTTCTGGAGTTCCTAATCTTTTTTTTTTTCTATTTGTAGACTTTTTTTCCTTAAATTATTTTATTGAGGGCTCGTACAACTCTTATCACAATCCATCCATCCATCCATCTATTGTGTCAAGCACATTTTCTTTCTACTTGCACCCTTGGTATCAGCTCCTCATTTTTCCCCTCCCTCCCCACCACCCCCTCGTTCATGAATCCTTGATAATTTTTACATTATTATTATTTTGTCTTATCTTACACTAGGAATTCTTATTCTTATGGAGGCTCATCATACTTATTATTTTCTACATAGTTTAATGCTTTGGCAAAATTAATAAAACACCAGTAAACACTCTCAGGTGTTCTCTGCTTTCAGACAAGGTCCAACTGCCATAAGCAATGATAATCCTTCTTCCACGGCCTCTTCTGAATCCAGCTGGAATCTCTGGAACTCCCTGCTGCAGCTGCTGGAGAACCTTGAGCAAAGACGTGTGATCTCAATGTCGTACTCTAATTTGTCTGTAGGGTCACATTTCTGTGGAGTAGGTTCCAAAGTGCATCACTTTCAGTTCATTGGTCAGGTAGCTGTCTTCCCAATTTATTGGCATACTCATAGACTAGTGAGCTCCTCCGGTGCTCCATCAGCTTGTTCAGACATTGCAATTGGTACACCCTTCGTTCCTAGAACCTTGTTTTGGCTACTGCTCTCCGTGCTGCTTGGAGCTCTTCCCTGAGCACCATTGGTTCTTGCTCACATGCTTCCTCTTGTGATGTTTGCATGTTAACTCACTCTTTTTGATACAGTGATTCTGTGTTCTTTGCACTGTCTTCGGGTGCTTCCTGCATCGTTCAATATTTTGCCCCTAGAATCTTTATATATTACAACTTGAGGCTTTTTTCCCTTTAGTTCTTTCAATTTAAGATTTGTTCTTTCTTTTTGTTTTGTTTTTTCTAATTCTAGGTCTTTGTTTATTGTAATACTTTACTTTGTCTTCTCTAAATGCCCTTTGAAATTTCCTCTTCAGATCTTTGCTTCCATCATTTTTTTCCTATTTGCTTTAAAAGTAAATTTCAGAGTCTCTTCTGGCATCCACTTTGATCTTTTATTTCTTTGCTCTCTTTTTAATGACCTTTTGTTTTCTTCATGACTGATGTTTTTGATGTCCTCCCACATCTCATTATGTCTCCTGCCTTTAGTGTTTAAGGCAGTAAATCTGTTCTTGAGATGGTCTTGAAATTCAGATGGGATATACTCAAGGTCATAGTTATTTTTCTCTGTGGATAGTCTTAATTCTCTTTAGCTTCAATATGAACATACATATGAACCATTGATTACCTTTCCCACAGTTTAACCTTGTATTGAGCTACTCTATTGTCTTTCCCCAAAAAACATAGTCAATTTGATTTCTGTGTATTCCACCTGGAGAAACCCATGTGTATTGTTGAAAAATGTATTTGCTATGAACAAGTCATTGTTCTTGCATAATTCTATCATGTGATCTTCTTTTTCCTTTCTATTACCAATGCCATATTTCCCAACTATAGTTCTTTCTTCTTTGTTTCCAATGTTTGCATTTCAATTGCCAATAATTGTCAATGGATCTTTATTGCATTTTAATCAATTTTCCACTAAAGACACTGGTAAAATTATTCAATTTTTCCTTACTGGATTTAGTTATTTTGATTCTATTTCCTTGTATGCAGATAAATACTACCCAATCATAGATAGATTGTACTTCAAGATAGATCTTGAATGCCTATGTGAGGATGAATTTGTGCACATTCCTCTGGCCTCTGTGATACCTGGTAGTACTCCATAGGACTGCATGATTCAGCTGGCTCAATGTCAGTTAATTTCAGCTTAATAATGGCTGCAACATCAATCTTTATGCATTCTGATTCATTTTTTCACAACTTCCAATTTTCCTAGATTCATACATTGTTCAAGTTCCAATTATTAATAGATGCATTTTGGATGGAGCTTTTTATGTCTCACTTTGAATCATGCTTCACATTAAATGAAAGTCTCAAAAGCTTTACTTCATCCACATCATTATGACCTACTCATCTTTATAACGGTACCTCTTCCTCTGTGATATTTTGAGTGTCTTCTGATAGGAGGGGCTCTCCTTCTGACACTAGCTCTGACAGTGTTCTTTTGGTATTCATGAGGTTTTCAGTATCTGACAATGCTCTACTGCTATGTATAAGGTTTTCCCTGAGTAATTTCTGCAAAGTAGACAACCTATTTCTGCTTCATAGTTTGTTTTTGGCTCGGAAGCTCTACTGAAATCTGTTCCCCTTGGGTGACCCTGCTGCTATTTGAAACACCGGTCACGTAGCTTCCTGCATCACAGCAGCGCACAGCCTCCACGGTGTATGACAAGCTAACAGAACAGTGTTGGTGGGGGTGCTTAGAGCAGTTTTCAGAAATTTCCACTTATTTCCCATAGAAAGATAACAATCTTACGATCAGAAATAAATGTAAAAGAAGCTAATAGACAAACTCTGAGTGTGCCTGGGTAGAGAGAAGACATTTCTATTTAAAACATCAAAAAATTGAGCAAATCCTTCATCTGTCCATGACAGGTGCTGACAATAAAATAGTCTATACTTGAGGTTCTCAGAAATAGAAACCAGGATATGCTATCCCCAAATAGGAAGCTGGGGACATGCTGAATTACATAGAATCGACTCTTCATTGGTAACCAATGAAAAGATGCACAATTGAAGCATATCTCTAATTAGTATTTAATTTCCTAGAAAATTTGCTAATAAAAATGGTGACATGAAGCATAGACACAAAGTGATGTCCCCAACCAGTGGTCAAAAAGCACAAGGAGCTCATGTCTCTTCTTTAGAACCCTTCCCTTGCCTCGCATCTGAAGATGAGCTCCTTGGTGCTGGCGAGGAAAGACGACTGGAGAGGACCCGTGAGGGAAGATAAGGTGTGGGTGCAGCTCAGAGAAGCGCTAACTGGCTTTCCCCATCTGCTTATACACGATACAGTCCAGAAAGAAACTCAAATTGATGCTCCATCTTCTCTAATAAAGACTCAGTTTATTTTCAGTGAAAGTAAAAAAAAATACTAGAGAAGAAACTTCTGAGAGGCTTATTGAGAAGGAAAAGGACATCAATGTAGTTTAGAACTCTGTTTGAAAAAAATGGTAGAGGGGGTTATTAGGACGAGAGCTTTACCTAAAAAAATGAGAAGAGTGTACCAGTGTGAGGAAGGAACTGGTCATTTATGCAAATGGATTTCAAAACATTTGTGCAAAATGGAATTAAAGTGTAACAGGAAACTTGTATGTTCAACTTTCCTCTAGTTCTTTAGTGCTCCTCCCGCCACCCCCCCCCCCACTATCATGATCCCAATTCTACCTTACAAATGCGTCTAGACCAGAGCATGTGTACTGGTACAGATAAGAGCTGGAAACACAGGGAATCCAGGACAGATAAACCCTCAGGATCAATAATGAGGGTAGCGATACCAGGAGGGGAAGAGGAAGGTGAGGAAGAGAGGGGGAACTGATTACAATGATCTACATAGGAGACAGACAACACAAAAATGGGTGAAGGGAGACATTGGAGAGTGTAAGACATGAAAACACAATAACAATTAATAAATTATTAAGGATTCATAAGGAAGGGAGAGTAGGGGAGGGAGGGGAAAGATGAGGAGCTGATACCAAGGGCTCAAGTGGAAAGAAAACGTTTTGAGAATGATGACGGCAACAAATGCACAAATGTGCTTGACACCTTGGAGGTATGCATGGAGTGTGATCAGAGTTGTATAAGAACCCAATAAAATGATTTTTTAAGATACAAATAAATAAATAGAATGGAATTTTTTCAGGAACTTTGGGAAGCGCTAGCATATTATCAGACAGGTGTGAAAGCACCAAGTCTGAACCGAAAGGTGAAAGGATGCGCAGGAGCTGAGCTAGTGGTGCAGAATCCCCATCACCCAGTCCGAATCCCCTAGCGAGAAACGCGTCCCTGCCTTTGTCTTTAGAAATTCAGACAATAGCTGCACAGATCCCTTCTGTTACCAAAGGTAAGGGTGGAAATGGTGGTAAGGATGCATGTATAACATTTGTAGCATGTGTTCAAACTCAGGTTTCTACAGGATCACATGCTCACAGAGAACAGGGGACTTCTACTCCTTGCCATTCATATACTAGATTTACCCACCCCACCCCCCAGAACTCCATGTCTCCTTTGGCATGTGCTCATAACCCTCCATATGCTTCCAAATGTTCACATAACAATTATAGATTATTTTTTATTTCTAATTTCTCTGGTTCCATATCCAGGCAAACACCTCAAAAAGACCTATTGGTGAACAATGTATTAAATATGTCTTGATTTATTTTCAGTTTTCATTCCAAATGTTTAATTTGCTAAGTTTTTTGTTCAGACCTATTGTCATTACTTGATTTTCAAGAACTTCTATGTCTGCCAAGATTCTCCACACGAAATATAATGGAACATGTGTAAAATGTAATGTAAACCATGATTCGTGAATATTATCTAATTCTGATTAGTATAAAAATTAAACTTTATCATGTACATTGAGGTCCTTCACAATATTTCCGAAAACCAATTCTCATCTCTTACACTTCTATCCACAGAGGCTGCTGTTATCATACTCTTTCATATATCTAATCTGTGCATCTCCAAGATGCCAGAAACTTAGACTCCTAGGCAGTTGTTATGCTTACTTAAATAAGCCTCCCTAACCCACCCAAAAAAAGGCTTGCTATACTCTTTCCTTTTTAAAATTAATCATCTTATTGGTGTGCTCTTACAAATCTTATGACAATCCATCATTCAATTATATTAAGACATTTGTACATATGTTATTGTCAACATTTTCAAATTTCTTTCTATTTGAGCTCTTGGTATCAGCTCCTCTTTGTTCCCTCCCTCCCCCACCATCCTACTCTCGTGAATCCTTGATCAATTGTATTTTGTTGTTGTTATTTCATATCTTACACTGTCCATTATCTCCCTTCATCTACATTTCTGTTATTCATCCCCCTGGAAGATGGGCTAAATATCCAATCTTGTGATGGGTCCCTTCTCCCGCCCCCACTATCCCTCTACCCTCATGATATTGCTATTCCCACTACAGTTCCTGAGGGTTTTATCCATTCAGAATTCGACGTGTTTGGAGCTCTTATCTGTACCAATGTGTGTACTCTGGTCTAGCCAGATTTATAAGGTACAAGTGGGTCATGGTGGTGGGGGAGAAGAAACATTCAGGAACTAGGGGAATGATGTGTTTTCATCAGTGCTATCCTGCATCCTAGTTGAATTGTCCCTTCCTTATAACCCTTCTGGCCACAGATGGGCCTTGGGTCTATACTCCAATCCGCCTCATTCACATCAATATAATTGTTTGGGATCTTTTGATACCTGATGCCTGATCCCTTAGACACATCATAATCACACGGGATGGTGTGCTTCTTCCATGCGGGATTATTTGTTTCCCTGCTAGATGGCAGCTTGTTTAACTTCAAGCCTTTAAGACCCCAGGCTCTATATCTTTTGATAGCTGAGTACCATCCACTTTTCACCACATTTGCTTATACATCCTATTGTACCCAGTGATCATGTCAGGAAGGTGAGTATAAATGAGTGCCACGTTATTAGAACAAAGTGTTCGTATGTTTAGGGAGGCAAAGTATAGAGGCCCCAAATCTGCCTGCTATCTAGCATATATATACACACATTGGCCTCCAGCCCTTTCATTATAAATTAATATATTTACATATATCCGTGCCTATGCCTATACCTCTATAAATAGCTTGTGTCTCCTAGTTCTTTCTGCGATTTCCTTTCACCTTCCTCCTGCCCCACAATCATGCTCACCCTCCCCTCTCTCAGTTCGCAGTCATTTCTCTGGGATGCATTGCACTTGATCGAAACCCAGCAGGCCTCCTAGTCATCATTTTTAGATCTCTTGCTCCTTTATCCCTGAGATGGTTGACTCCCCACTCCCCCTCCTTGACCCATCCTCCCATATCCCCGCCCTCCCGGACCACTAATCCCATTGTTTTCTCATCAGGCTTTTGCTTTCCGCCTATCTTATACAGATAGACATAGGGCAAAAGACAACAAACAAACAACTAAATAGTTCCAGGTCTGTCTGCTGATGCTTATGAGTGTTTTCCATTCAAGTCTGATGAGGTGCCGAGCCCTATGTTAAGGATTCCTGGGGACATGGTGACTTTGCTCCATTGCTGCCCTGTTGCTCCCCCTTCGTGTTTCGCCCCGCTGTGTGCATGGGACAGAGCAGGTACACTTTCTGCACAGGGTCTCCAGTGCTGTCCCTCATAGCACTATGGCTCAGTGAAGGAGTGTAGTGTCCCCTGGTGGGCCAGCCCTCAGGTCTTCTCTGTGAATTGGCTATTCTGAGCAGGGGTGTTTTCCATGGGGCTTGGTTGGCCATGATGAGGATCTCGTTATCTATCTATCTATCTATCTATCTATCTATCTATCTATCTATCTATCTATCTATCTATCTATCTATCTATCTATGTAATCTTACCCTCTTAGTTCACACTCATGTGGTCCAGACATACCTACTTCTCTCAATGGGCTATAGCTTGAGTACGGTCCCCTGTCTCACCATCTCCTGGTGAGAGGGTCAACATAGCTCGGCTTGGGCCTGGCCCCGTCGTCCTCTCAGTTTGTTGCTCCGTGCCAACACTCAAGGCTTGGTGTTCTGACCTTGACCACTCTTAACAGCATCTTGATAACCCTCCCCTGCTTTATCTTACCACTGTACTTAGGAAATCCAAATCCCTTGAAAAGTAGACCCAATAAAGAAATTGTGATATATTTATACACCAGAATATATGGAGCAATAACATTAATTTCACAAATATTATGTCTGAAAAAAACCATCGTATATATTATGAACTTTTATTTAAAGTTAAAAAACAGTATAACTAATTTAGGTTTTAAAAGACAGTGTAAAAAAAAAAAAGACAGTGTAATTATTACCCTTCAGATGAAAATGACAAAAATAGAATGCAAGGGAGTTTCTGAGTTCCTAGAAATGTTAAGTTTCTTTATCTGGTATTCTTGTTTTCTTGCCTTACACAGTCATAAAGATAATCATGACCTGTGTATTTTTCTGTATATTTTTATAAAATATACGTTAAGTTTATTTTATTTTGAAGGGTAAGTAGTGTGGAGACAATAGGGTAAAAAAATGAAGCATTCAGGAATGTCTTATTTAGCCATTAAACAAATATTGTGAATTTGTGTTTTGGACTAGTATTCATTTTTTAGGTGTGGGGGAAAAGCAGTTAAAATAGCTACTTCCATGGAGAATATAGTATGCCAACATTTATTTTAAAATGTTACTAAATGAACATAAGAATGGTCTAAACAGTCATCTCATCTCTATGACTTTTATTTCATTTCAAAGGATTCTCTAGCATAGCTAAAAATACTCTACCATCTGAGTACCCTTTGTAGGATGGTACTCTAGCCTTTGAGGAAATAAGCATATCCACTGTCTTGGAATATTTCTTCTTAACTCCTCTTTCCAGATGTTCCCCTCTGTTGGCAAAGAGAAAAGGAGAGCAGCCAAAATATAGGTTGATCAAGTGGTGGGTAAATGAAGACACCTCTACAAATTCACCTTGACACCTCTGCACAATATATAGGAGGATATATTTGGTTTTGAGTAATAATTGCCTCCATCTCTATCTCTAGCTCTATTTGGAATATAATTATTGTTTCTGAGAAATCAACTCTGAAAAATTTTGCATTTTTCAAGGGAAGAGGAATTTTGTGGTTATATTTTTGTGTAATTTTTTCATAAATTAAAATATATATATATATACCAGGTACATAAAAAACTGCTTTTGGTAGCACTTATTAAATTCGACTTCATGTGATTGAAATATGGAAGGATATGTTCTACAAAGGGCTACCCCTCAAATGGAAATCTTTTTCAAAGCCATGTATTTGTTTGTTGGCTACCAAACAATCTTATTACCATCAAAGTATTCTCCATTACACTTAGTAAATTTGTCAATCTGAGATTCCATTCTTGGAAGCATTTCTCAAACATCTGTTTGGATAGCTGACAGCAGCGCCCTTGTTTTTCTTCACCTCTTCTACATCATCAAATTTCTGTCCTTTTATGTGCCTCTTCATTCACAGAAACAAAGAGAACATGCACAGAGTGAGGTCAGGTGAGTCAGGTGTATGGGGCAAGAGAGACATGCTATATTTGGCCAAAAGCCAGTGAAATAAAATGGCTGCATGAGCAGGTGTATTGTAATTGTGGCAAAATTAGACTCCCTTCTGCCACAAATCAGGACTTTTTCACAGTCTGTTATGCAATCTTTTCAGCACCTCTAAATAGAAAGCTTGAGTAACAGTCTGACCTGGTGGTACTAACTCCAAATGAACGACAAGTCAACATTTTCATCCTTTGGGGAAGTTGACAGACATCCAGGACAAGGTTTGTCATCGATTGACATTTCACCTTTTTTTGAAAGGAGAAAACCACTTGTACACTCGAGTGTTTTCCATAGGGCCATTCTTTTAAACTGTGTGCCACATCACAACAGTTTCTGTGGATTTTTCCCAAACAGGAAACAAAATTTTACAGCCACACACTGTTCTCTTAAATAGGTCATTACAAAAAATGAGGTCAAGTGAAACTGCTTTTAGGAAAAAAATTACTGTGACCAAAGAGAAATTCCCCAGTGACGGCCACTGGATGCACTAACTCAGAGAGAGTTGCTCTATACTTGTCCAATCTCCTTCTCTCAATAGGCTCTGAAAGTTAGTGCCATGGGATAATCAGTGACACTATCAACAGAAGGTCCTTTGGTCCAGAGAGATGAGCAATAGGATTATCTAACATAAATTAACAAAAATGTCTCCAAGATGAACTAGAGGCATATAAAAAAACACAGACCCAGGATTGGATTTTTGGCTTGCATTCAATTCTAGCTCCAATCTAAGAACAATTAGTTCTTACAACATGACCCTGTTTGATACGCACCCTCATGAAGGAATCACAGAAGACACAGGTGCTATAGAAGTGTGGGGGAAAATGAAATGGTACTCAGCTATATGACAGAACAGCATCTGCGAGCTTGTGGGTTGTTTCCAAACAAGCAGTCATCTAAGTGAGATGTTAACTAAACTTACAAGGAAAAATCAACCTACCATCAATGATGTGTGGATTTTTTAATTATAGGATCCAAATCTGACGTAGGAAACAGTATCAGAGCTTAAATTGTTAAATTCTGCTGCGCAGAAAACTATGGATAAAAGTGGAAGTCTAAAAGACCTTGCAGAATCTGCACACAGAATAAGCCTCCGGTGATTTACCTGTCAGCATAATTGAGGCCGAAAATAATATAACCATCAGACAGTAAGTATTGGAGAGATGACTGTAGTATATTAGAATGATAAATTTTTCTATAAGATATAAAATATAGAATGATACATTTGGAAAAAAAGAAATTGGAATCATTGGGTAACCGTTCTAAAGAGTATCCAATAGACAGCTTGCTGATGACAATGGGCACACAATATAAACTCAAACACAACTAGAGAGTAAACTCTTCAAAAATCAGAAAATGTTAAGATCAAGGAGATAATTTAATTTATATCATTGTTGTTATTGTTGTTAGGTATTATTGAGATGGTCCTAACTCATAGCAACCCTATATAAAAGAGAGCAAATCCTTGCCTCCTCCTGTGCAGTCTGCACAATTGTTACTATGTTTGAACCGATTAATTCATATCCTTTGCCAATCGATCTCATTGAGTCTTGTACCTTTCATGGATTCCCTATGTTCAAGGGATATATCATTTTCTGGGGACTGGTCCCCATGACTCTATATTCAAAGTAAATGAAGAGTAATCTTGTTATCTTTCCTTTTAAGGGGCATTCCTGACGATAAGTTTCCAAAGTTCTTCAGTCTTTTTACGCATTGTCAAGTTTTCACATGAAGATGAAACAGTTGAAAGTAACATAGCTTGGATCCTTTTGCACACTCGTCTCCTGACCAGGGTCCTGCTGCCGAGAGGGGGCAGGCTTGAGCTGTTGATCTTCAAGTCTGCAGTCCGCCACAGCAAGGCTTAGGCGCATCTTATTCCACACAGGAACAAACCAGTTGTTTTTGTTTTTTAAATACTTTTTTTGAAAAGTCTTTGCAGAAGAATCACCAGTGTAATCTATCATTTAATTCCTTTATGCCTGCTTACTTCAGCATTTATTGTGTCTATGTAATAATAAACTTCATGCCAACTTCAAAATTACTTGCTTCTCAAGATGTTGTTTATTGATCCAACTGTATGTTATTGTTTATTTTTACGTTGCAGTGAAATCCATGTTGGACACTATAGCCTTTGACATTCAACAGCAAGTCCTTCCAAGTCCTCTCTACTTTCAGCAAGCAAGAAAATGCCATCTGTCTATGACCGATTCTTAATAAGTCTTCCTCCAAACTTGATGCGAAGTTCTTCTTCATATAGTCTTGTGTCTTAGATAATTTTCTAAGCATACCTATTGATTAATATGATGAAAAGGCACAACCTCAACACACACTTCTCCGTGTTTTAAACTAAGCGGTTTTTCTTTCTGCTCTTTGAATGACCACCTATCGACCCATGTACGGATACTAAGGAGCGCTACTAAGTGCTTTGAAGTTCACCTTCCTCGCGCTTTCATCCTATGTGCTAAAGCCACACCACTGCCATTTGTTGCGTAGTTGATAAACACAGAGAAGCATCTTTGTGGTATTATAAGTTCTCAGCTAACAGGCATCACATTGTGGATACTCCAAAATTGTGCTATTTATATCACATTTGTTATAACACCATTACTCATGTGCAAGTTAACTTTTAAGAATACTATTCAAGAAAAGTTTCAATAGCATATTAATAGGGAGCTTCCAGAAATTTGAATCCATATGGAAAATATATACAACTGTAAATTTTAAATACATCTTAGAAACACAGAAAACTGAAACATTATTGGACTGGTGACTAAGTATGGAAAAGCATTAAAGATGTGCAAATATTGATAAAGCACCTAAGTGAAAAATAAACGGAATTTTAAAAATAGAGATTCTAAAAATATATTTTTTCTATAAGATATTAAATGTAGTTCAGTTAGACAGCTGATTATACACAGATGGAAAAAGAATGAGTGAATTATAGATCTAAAAACAGAAGGCAAATGTACTGCCCTCAAATCAATTCTCATTCGTCTCTATTGTGAGTGTCATTGAGTTGGTTCCCACCCATAGCAACACTATGTACACACCACCTAGTCGAGCGCCAGCTTCACAATTTCCTCTGCGTCACACCATCTTGTCCACAGTCTTCCTATTTTTCATTGCTCCTCTACTTTACCAAGCATGCTGTCTTCTTTCAGGTACTGGTCTTTCCTGAGAACATGTCCAAAGGATGTGAGAGCAAGTCTTATCATCCTTGTTTCTAAGGAGCATTCTGGCTGTACTTCTTCTAAGACAAATTTGTTTACATTTTTGGTAGTCCATAGTACTTTTAGTATTCTCACTCAGGGATGCCAAGGACAGGGTAGGGCCGTCCCTTTGGGTTTTCAAAGCTATAAATCATTACAGGAACAGAAGTCTCACCTTTCTTCTGTGGAGTGGTTGGTAGATTCAAACTGTTGTCCTTGTAGCTAGCAGCCCAACCAATTACGTCACCAAGAATTGACAAATGTCCCTGCAGCAAATAAATCAGAAGTGGAAAAATCAAATGATCAATGAGTCTAAAATTTCAAAGTGTGATGCCAATGTTTCTGAAGGATAAAGTAAAGAAAATAAGAGGAATTATACTCAGAAAGAACAGTAGTAGAGAATTGCCTTAAACTAATGAAAGACAGAAATCCCCAGAATCAGGAAACACAAAGAGTTCATGAAAGGACAGATAAATATAAATCCACAAAGAATACATTATATTTAAAAATTCAGAACTTCAAAAAAAACATTTGAACAATAAGAGATAAACACAAAATACTTTCAAAAGAATGATAAACAGTAAACTTCTTAACAGCAAGTGAAGAGTGCCTAAAATATAAAGTAGTGTATATGATAAAGAACCTTTCATGACAAAGAAGAAACAGACATTTTTAAAGAAAAAAAGTGTAACAAATAAAAGAACTCAGAAAGAATCTTTTCCGAAGAAACAAATTTGAACACAAAAGAATATTAAATTCAGGAAAGAATTGTGAGACTATGATGGAATATAAATAATCTTTATTGATTTCAATACAGAAATAATCACTAAGGCAGAATTCAAACATGTGTAACTGAATAGCGAGTAACAATAGCATCTTAAATAGGAAATGTGACACTGGTTCCAACGAGAACTCTGCACTCAGGAAGGTAGGAAAATAGGATAAATGGCCCACGTGATGCATCTGGTTAAGCAAAACTTGCTAAAAGCACTGAAAGAAAGATATAGCAGGTGTGTAATCTGATCCTGCTAAAATTACAGGTTCCAAAAACACTATGGGGCAGTTCTATTCTGTTCTATTTCATAGGCTGACACATTCCTAGGAAGGGAAGAGAAAATTTTATCTCTGAAAACTCCTTGTAAATATATTTATGCACAATGATAATCATAAGGGGAAGTAATGATAATTATAGCTGGAGGAAGTAGTGAAATGGATAAAAGAACAATAACAAAAATAATAAAAAGAATAAAACCATCATTGCTATTGAATCAAGAGGAGAATGGAGGCCCAATGTCCCTCTGCTACCTTAATAGTAAACTTATGAATATAGGCACTTAGATCTATTTCCCCATTCTCATATATAAATATTTTGCATATGTATATGTCTTTATCTAGACCTCTGAAATGTCCTGTCTGATGTCTCCCTTCACCCACTTTTCTGTTGTCCGTCCCCCAGGGAGGAGGTCACATGTAGATCCTTGTAATCAGTTCCCCCTGTCCAACCAACTCTCCCTCTAACCTCCCAGCATCACCACTCTCACTCCTGGTCCTGAAGGTATCATCCACCCTGGATTCCCTGTGCCTCCAGCTCCTATCTGTACCAGTGTACATCCTCTGCTCTATCCAGACTTGCAAGGTAGAATTCGGATCATGAATTTTCCCCTCCCCACATCACAGTGATCCTCTAAATATTTTCAAGTGACTTAAAAGATAAATGTATATTGAAAATTAAAGATTGACTATGGGTTTTATTAAGTTAAAAATATAGACAGTGCCTCATTGCATTTATAAGGTTTGTTTAATCACAAACAAAGCTTTACTGCTTATTTGTAAATATTTGCCATTTACTATGAAGTTTGTAAATTCACAGGGATAGCCCTTCGGTGGGAAATGTAGAGAGGAAGGGAAAGTAAGAAAATTGAATAGAAAGTGCTCGTTGCATATTGATATCAATGCTAGAGTTTGACTTGCCTTAAACTGTTTTCAGTGAAATTTGTGCCAGTGAGAGCTCCATTGAATTGTCTTGTTTTCCGGCGCCTACATCATTTTTACAGTCTCCTATTCAATGTAGGCTGACAGTCTAACGAAGACTGTTTGCCCGGTGTCAGAATGTGTGCCTATAGAGTGTCATGTCATATAAGACATATTCACACTCTCACCGTTTATTTGGTGGTTGCACAGTTTAATGTGACCTGAACGCTCGAGGAACCAGACTTCCACACACTGGACACAGGGGAATGAGGAACTGCCTCAGGACGGCGGCGTTGCTCACGAGGGGCGAGATCCTTCCTGGGAGGGAAAGCTGTCCTTAACGCACTGCACAGGCTTGAGGGTGGCATACCCCGCATGAGGGCAGGATGAAGCGGAAGTATTAAGGAGAGGGATACACAGAAAAAATGCTAAGATTAGAGTCTCGAAATTGTATTGATATCATAGACTTATGGGCCTATAGAGTCTTAGAAACTTAGAACATTTTTATCACAGAACTATCATGCTTTGAATATTTTTTAATCATTTTATTGGGGACTCATACAACTCCTATCACAATCCATACATACATCAATTGTGTCAAGCACATCTGTACATTCGCTGCCCTCGTCATTCTCAAAACATTTGTTTTCTGCTTGGGCTCTTGGAATCAGCTCCTCATTTTTCATTTTCCCCCTCCCTCCCTCATGAACCCATGCTAATTTATAAATTATTATTTTGTCATATCTTACACCGTCTGACATCCCCCTTCACTCACTTCTCTGCTCTCCAGCTCCCAGGGAGGAAGTTATATGTAGATCCTTGTAATCGGTTCCTCCTTTCTACCCTACCTTCCCTCCATCCTCCTGGTATCACCACTCTCACCACTGGTCCTAAGGGGATCATCCATCCTAGATTCACTGTGTTTCCATTTCCTATTTGCACCACTGTACATCCTCTGGTCTGGCCAGATTTGTAAGGTAGAATTGGGATCATGATAATAGGGGGGAGGAAGCATTTAAGAACTAGAGGAAAGTTGTATGTTTCATCCATGCTACACTGTACCCATACTGACTCATCTCCTCCCCACTACCCCTCTGCAAGTGATGTCCAGTTGCCTAGAGATTGGCATTGGGTCCCCACCATGCACTTCCCCTCATTCACGATGATATTATTTTTTGTTCTTTGGTACTTGATACCTTGTCCCTTTGACCCTTCGTGATCACACAGGCTGGTGGGCTTCTTCCATGAGGGCTTTTTTGCTTCTGAGCTAGATGCCTACTTGTTTGCCTGCAAGCCTTTAAAACCCCAGGTGCTATATCTTTTGATAGCTGGGTACCATCAGCTTTCTTCGCCGCATTTGCTTATGCACCCATTTGTGTTCAGTGATCGTGTCAGGAAGGTGAGTATCATGGAATGTCCTTTTAGTTGAACAAAGTGTTCTCATATTGAGGGTGTGCATGAGTGGAAGGCCAATGTCCATCTGCTACCCTACTACTAAACCTATAAATATATGCACATAGATCTATTTCCCCATCATCGTATATAAATATATTTACATATGTACATGTCTGTATTTAGACTTCTATGTATGCCCTTTGCATCCTACTTCTTTCCTCTATTTCCTTTTACTTTCCTCTTGTCCAAATATCATGCTCATCCTTCATTTGGGTTTTAGTAATTCCTCACGGTTAGGTTGCCCTTGATTACTCCCTACCAGTTCTCCCAGCCCCTCCTTGTCACTGGTTTGAATTACTTATTATTCCCTTGTTCCTGGGTTGGTTAACATCACTTCCCTTCCCCCACCTCTCACTCTCCCATGTCTCCCCGGAACCATTAGTCCTGGTTGTTTTCTTGAATATTAAAATTTTAGAAAGTTTAAACTTCTTGGACACTTCAGATTAAAAAAAATCTGAGAGAGATGGAATGTAACATAGGACGTAGAGCTATACAACATTAGAAATTATTGGATCTTTGGTTTCTAGATTATTAGAAATTTACAACTGTGAGAATCTTAGAAATTTATATATAGAACCCAGAATTTTGGAACAATAGAATTTAGTGTACCTTGAAATCGAATGGACTAGCATTAGGTTATTAGGGTCCAGCTCAGTTCAGATCAAGTCCATAAGTCTTATATTAGCTTATATATCTGATACCGGCCTGTAAATTCTTCTTCAGACTCACATAACACATGCAATGACGACTAGTGCAGAAAGATCACAGGTAATTGGGTGGAAAGTCTTGTAGGCCCAGTGGTGGTAGAAGCATTTTAGCAAATGGCATGGGGATCCACATGATTCCTCCAGCTTCGGCGTTCTGGCTGTCATCATCATAGCTCCATGTGTCTTGTTAGCAGGAATGTATCACAAGGAGATGAGGCATAGAGTGTCTCTTGCTTCTATGGAGGAATACAGGAGTTTCCAGAATCCTCAGGAGAAAGCTATGTTCATACAGAGGCCTCATTGGCTATGACCTGATTGACAGGCTAGATTCATACATTTGGAGGTTAACAGGAGATTATATAACTGCCTCAGATACATGTGTTATACCTTTTAAATCTAAAACCTTTGAATCTAGATTATTTAGTCCTTAGAATCTAGAATCCTGGAATGCTTGGCCTGGGGGGTCCTATAGGGACTAAAGTTTAACACTCACCTTTTGCTGAGGGGGACTCCAAGACCCAGAGAAAGAGACAAAATGTGTCTTAGAAGCGACTAGCCTGGGGCTGTGGGGTGGCTTGTGGGACAGGGTAAGCCAGTAGGAGTGCCAAGCTCAGGTCCCAAGAGGGGTCCCAGGTTAATCATCATCTTTTATCCTCCCAAACCATTCCATGTCACTTACACAGAGACTTCCATGACTGGGCTCCATAACTCTTAAAAACTTAAAGTAAACTTATTCAGGTTTTTTATGTTCAATATGTTTCCCACCAGAAAGTCATAGGTACACCTAGATCCCACCCCATCTTGTATCCTGTGAGATGCCTCTCCTTCAGAACTCAAAAAATGGAGAGTTTCCTCCATGAATCCACGTGCCTCCTTCTCATTCCGTTCAGTTGATTAGAAATGCATGTACTCATTCCACATGACACAAACAAAAAGAGTTATGAACATTCACTACAGTGGTGTTCAAATTAGGAAGGGTATGTTGTTTTATGTACTACAGAGCAAAGAGGGAGCAGAGAGAAAAAAATGAACTTTTCTCAAAAGAATTCTATATAGAAGCAAGACTTTCTCGTGTGCCTACTAAAGAACTCCTAACTGGTAGCCCAAGAGGGAACGGAAGTTCATAGTCCACAAGAACCCCCCACTCTGGCAGAGTTTTAGGGCTAAGACACTAGAATGGCTAGTGGCCCTCGAAGTGGATTTAGGGGTATGAATTGTTGGTGAGTTTTACTCCCCAAATCCCCTTACCCTCCCTATAACCCACTCCCACCCATGCATTCCCTATCTCCCCTTGTATCAGTTATTACCTTGATACGGTCACTCCTCCTGTGATTCACAGCTGTGAGACCCAACAGAAAACATTAAAAGCAAAATTGGACTATGGCAGTAAGGATAAAACCATCACAACAGACAAAAACACAAAGAATGCATAAGAAGGAAACGACCCCTGTCAACATTTAAAAAGGCAGGGAAGAAATTTCTGTCATGGACCCAGTAAGAGATACTTGCACCCACAACACATTCAGGACGCATCTCTCGGGTGTCCAAGCTCCAAGTCAATCAGCATAATCAAGATTGCAATGCTCTTTGTCTGATGGTGTAAGGATGTTTGAGTCTCTTGCTTGTGGCTGCACGGATCTGCCAGTGCTCAGCCTGACTAGAGAGCTGCTCTTTAGATAGGTTCTGGGCTCCCAACCATCCCGGTAGACCTCCGCAAACTGGGGGTCATCATTTTCGATTTGATGTTTTTCTCCTCACCATATTCATAGTTTGTAATTGTCACCTTTGTATCACACAAGTTGTTGTGTTTCTTCTGTGAGGACTTAGTTAATTCCTTGCTTGTTTGAATATAACCCTCTAAGACTCCCAGCACTAATTCAATTGATAGCTGGCCATCACCTGATTACTTCACCTCACTTTTCTGTAACACCCTTCTCGTCAGTGATCATTTCATGAAGGTGAGTATTGAGCAGGACTATGATGTAAGAACTACCAGGAGATTTCAGAAAGTTAATGGAAAATGAAATTAAAGATAATGGGATTTTTCTACGGATTTTTGAAGTCCTCTTACATTTACTGAAAATCCTGCAGCTTGTTTCTTATTGTCTTTATAAAAAAAGCTGCCTTGCTCTGAAGAAAAATATCCACATATAACCTTAGGCAGACTCAGGTACACTGGGAATAAGTTTGCGTGACAACGTTTGGGGAGACTTTTCTGCTACACAGAAAATTTACACCCTCCAAGAGCCAGAGGCCACAGAGAACACTTGTATATTTGCCTAAGTGGGGAGCAGAGTAAAAATAGTACAAGTAGATTGATGCTGTAATGATGTAAGGAACAGATTGATCACACCCAGATCTAGCACAGTGGATTAAATGTGTGGTGAGGTAATACATCCAAATCATTAACTATATTGTGGAAGAAGAGTTATGACAACTTGACAGAAATTTTGAGTAGAATATGACTAAATTGGCAAAGTGTTCAAAAAGATATATTTTAATTTCCCTTCCCACTTTGAGTTATACTTCTTTATCTGATCCCTACCTTTCATTCCTATTTGTATGAGCACTAGGCTCATAGTCGTACCCTCCAGGCAGATACTGTCTTTCAACCTATACCAATATAATCACCTGCAATATGCATATAATTTGTATGAACACATGCTTGATGTCAATAACTGTGAAGAGTTATTAATAGAATTTAAATAGAATAGATTGGAAAACTTTTTCTTGAATTGAAAGACACTCATTGCCCTCAAAAAGATTTTTTATTTATTGTTTGTTTTTGTTAACAGTTTAATATATTTACCTAGATCCTTTCCAATAAATTAAAATATATAGCACAGATATGTGGTAGGAGGGCAGAGTCCTTACTGATGGAGGGAAAAGTTGCAACATAGAAAAAAATCAAAACCTACCTATTGGCTTCTTTGTGTTTGTGCCTATTCAGGTACACAGGTAATTCTTACAAAGTCATGTTAATGGTAAGGGGAAGAGCATATCATACATATGTCTCAGATAATCAAACATGTGTATATTTCAAGTTTCAATTATCATACTGTGGTTTTACACCGAAAGCACATTGATTGTAGAATTTGGCAAACTATAATTTGCATGTTTAATTATTTGTATGTTTATGCAACTTTTCAAAGTTAAATGTTCATTTTTATGTCATCTTTGTCATCTTCAATCAGAGCAACAGAAACAAAAAAATAAAAATATTTAAAATTATAATCCCAAAAACAATATAATAGAAGGTAAATAAATTTTCAAGTGATGTTTTTTTTAATAATTTTTAACTTTTGCCCCTATGAAGCTTCTATATCTGAAACCTACATGATTATACTTGGAACTGATGTGTGTATATATGTTCTCTTGAATAGCTTGAAACTATGAATATGCATTCACTCCTTCCCCATGGATGTTGGTACATGAGAAACTTAGGTGCACCTATGGGGGCCCAGCTCATCAACACCCAAAGATAGGTCATAATTGCTTTTACTTCTATCTGACTAATACCCTCCAACCCCCCAAAAATCCCTAGTCCTTTGATAAGAATGTCTGGTTTCAGGATAAAGACATGGAATAGCAAATCAGATTGCATCTATTTGAGTTCTTTATCATTTGACTTTCATTATTGCTCTTGGAGTAAGCATCTCTCTATGTTGAACCAATATGTATTGATAGTTTTAAAATTAAAACAGAATAGAGAGCACAGATATATGGGGGTTCAAGATATCTTTTGCCAACAACTCAAATTATGACAAGTCTCTATCACCAACCTTTCTTCAGTTTCTCTCCTTTCAAATACCTGACTGTTTTAACTATTTTATTTTTAGTTCGTTGAGTCACTTCACTAAACTCCTACATACAACCATGTGTGGTAGTTACATAATCTGTTGTCATTTTGAGAGTTTTAAGAGTGAACGGTGGAGTTCAGCCTGTCAATCAAATAGCAGCTTGATGACTTCATGGAGAAGCACCAAGGAGATAAATAGATCCCTGGAGGCAGAACACATGCTTACTCCCTGTAAGACATTTTCATTGAAAAGACTAACCGAGCTACTCTAGAGCTCTGGAGCTAATATAACCACATGGATACCACTGCCAGCGTTGAGATGCTTATACTGCCACTGGATCCGCAAGACTTCCCACCCGCTGGTCTGTGATCTTCCTGCATTTGGCGCCATTGCATGTATTTTGTGAATCCAAAGAGGATGTTATAAATTGGTATGAGACATATGGGCTAATATCAGATTTATTATGTAATTGATCTTGACTAGGCCGGGGTGTTATTCAATATTCAGTTGTTCTTGTACATAAAGCTCTTGCCTATACACATGAGTGTCCATGAATTTGTTTTTCTAGTCAACTCAGACTAAAGCACCAAGTTTTATTTCAAATATCTTGGCATTCATTTTTGTTTGTCACTTTAAATTGAACTTGTCTTAAATTGAATACAATGTAGTAATTTGAATAGAGCTTAAAAGATTAACAAAGTAGTTATATAGTCCTAGTATTTTATATCAAAACAGTAAGATATATATATATATATATATATATATATATATATATACTTTATAAGTCTAAGGCATCCTTTATTAACTAAGATGGAACATTAGTATTGTTTGGAGATATATATATATAAAATATTTGACCTCAATATAGTTGGTCTAACCTTAAATAATCCTTTCTTCCACTTAGCAGATTTAAAATCTTTCTGAGTAAGCCTTATCATGTTCAAAATGGAAAATCCTAATACCTAATGGATGGTAATTATAAGGGCAATGAAATATAGGTTAAAAAATGTTTCATACACTGGTTAAAATGGACATTGAAAATATTTAATTTTGAGGGTTTTTTCACCTTTGATTTTCAGCAGTTTAGGATGTACCTGAGTGAACTTTATTTGAGTTCAAGTGGTTTGAGATTTGCTGCTTTTAATTTTAAATAATTATAGCTATAAAACTATGGTTGTAAAAGTAGTACAGCGAAGTCCTCTTCCTACTTCCTCTACAAAACTATAGTGCATTATCAAAATGAGAGATTGAAATAGCATAAATTAACTAGACTATAGATTATAGGATTTACTCAGATGAAACCACTTTTTTGCATGCACTTACTGTGGGATATGCTTTTTGTGTTCATTTTTGTATTTTATTGCATGTATAGTTTGGTGTGCTCCCAATAGCAATCAAGGTACAGAAATGTTTCCTCAGAAGAAATCAATCACTTGCCCTACCTTTTTATAGTTACATGGCTTCCACTTTCTCGCCTTCTCCAGTCCATGGCAACTAGTGATCAGTTCCCTCTATATAAACCTTCAACCATGGTGTCTAAATGGAATCATTACAACTTGAAAACTTTTGAGGTTAGCTTTCTGTATTCAGCATTATTTGTGCAAACATACCAAATTTCTTAATATGCACAGATCTATAGTGTATTTCTCTTATTGCTGAGCTGTTTTAAGTTATTTAATCACCCTTCCATAAGGGCATTTGTATCATTTCCAGGGATTAGATAGTCTATAATTGTCATGAAGGTTAATATGAATATTGAGAAGTAATCTAGTTTGAAGCAGAGGGATAGTTTTATGATTTGGATCATAAATCAATTTCAGATATGAGGACTTATTTGCTTGATAAAATGAATACTATGGTTTGGAGGGAATGCATCAATAATCCACAGGAGATTATTATTTTACATAATAAAAGTGATGGCAGAAAATATGTTCACTACTTTTATTTGGAGTTGCACCAAGTTTTTGTTCTAAGGAGACCTGGTGGCATAGTGGGCCCAAGTTGAGCTGGGACAGGCAAGCTGAGCAGCTCCTCAGGAAAGGACGGGGCTTTCTCCTCCTGTAAACACAGTCCCTGAAATGCACCTGGGCCGTCTGATAGGGTACACACGAGTCAGTAGTGATTCGATGGCAGTAAGTTTGTTTGTTTGTTTGTTTGTTTGTTTGTTTGAAGGCCAATGGAAAATTACTATCCTGCAAAAGTAAGAAAATCAAATTTTTAAACATGGACTGAAGAATTAGTATTTCTTTTGTCTTTCTTGGAAAATAAGGAGATGTCTTCTATCACAAAATTAACAATTTAAGTTTTTGCTTACACTGTACTTACAGGATATAAAAACAGAATAATTTTGAGGTTAAAAGCAAAATACGAAGAAGGTTAGATGTAGGCCTGTTAGAGTATTTTCTCTAGTAAATAAAGGTGAGAATGTATTCATCTGATACAAAAAATTCATTATTCATTATGAAAAATACATATGAATAGTTACGGTAGTTACATAATTTCATGTCATCTTGAAGATATATAAAAGTGTAGGGGTGGTATTCAAGCTGTCAGGTCACAGCCTGATGGTTCCTTCCTGTGGGCGTGGTCTTCTCATAAGGAGGCCCTGGGTATATCCCTCCTCTCCCAGCCTTCCCCTTCCTGCTGGATGCCCTGATTGCTGCCAGAGCCCTGCGATGCTTTCACCGCCGTGGATCCACATGACCCTGCACCCACCAACCTGTGATGTTCCTGCATTTTGCATCATTGCATGAGTCCGAAAGAAGGAATTATGTACTAGTAGCACACTATGTACTTGAGCTGGGCTGGGCTGGTTTCTTGGTTATATAAAATTAGTTCTTAAGCAGGTTTCCGTAGTGTAGTGGTTATCACGTTCGCCTAACACGCAAAAAAAAAAAATTAGTTCTTGATATAAAGCTCTTTCTTACACATTGATGAGTGTCATTCGATTTGTTTCTCTAGTCAACCGAATCTAGCACAAGAGTATGTGTAATAATTAATATGTGCAATTATGAATAACTTAGTAAAGTTAGATCAAGGAAACAAGGATAAAATTACAAAGATTTCACTGATTTCGTTATTTGAAAAGCTAAGTTTGTTAGGCCATCTAAGATCCATCAATCTGTTATTAAGAACAATAGAGTTTGGAGACTTTGTGCTAGAGTTATAGTTTGACTCTGAATGTGTTCATAATTGGCATTGGTGAGGCAGAACAGTATTGATGAGGTTAACACCTGGACGATTATAAAGGTCGTATCTTTTGTACAACTTCGTGGGGCTGGACTAGAACAGTTACAATGACTAAAACTCAGTAACTGACTGATAAATATGAGATTTTAAGTCTGCTTGTTGCACGGAAATTGAGTAGAGCTATCATTATCTCTCATCAGGAACACCCCATGAGTGCAGAGACTATAAAATCTGTTAAAACGTCAACCAAAACCAAACCAAACTCACTGCCAACGAGTCAACACTGACTCATCGCAACCCCCTGTGAGTTCTGAAACTGTAACTACTGTCAGGAGCAGAAAGCCCGGTGTTTATCCTGTGGAAATGCCCATGATTTCAAGCTGCCAAGCTGCCAACCAACTGTTAATCACTATACCCTCAGGGTTCCTAGTTAACACACTAGAAGGATACGAACTTATAGTGCACTGTAACTACATTTATTATCAAGAAGTGGAAAGAGAGTGTTTTGAGAATGATGAGGGTAACGAACGTCTAAGTGTGCTTTACATATTTGATGTATGAGTGGATTGTGATGAGTTGTATGATCCCCAATAAAATGATTAAAAAAAGAACATTATCAAACTATCTTAAAATTCAATGTTGTCAGTGAAAAGGTGATATGTATATTCCTAAAAGAAAATCCCACCAATAATGGCAAAGATTAAGGGATTGAATATTTCAACAAACTTCTGAGTCCTGAAATTGATGTTAAAATGCAACTGAACTGCACTAAGAATATTGAGAACCTTTAATAATATTGAGACAAAGCCAGAGGATGACTGAGGAACAAATCATCAATTGGTCATATGGAGATTCAGTTTGAAACTGAAGCAAATTTAAACAAGTACACAAAAGCCAACATGTAACCTTCAGTTCTTGAATTTACAGACTACCTTATGAGTAGATTTAAGACATGAAAATGAGGAAGACCATATGATTTGGAGATGAGATCAGTAACCTCACTGAGCTAGTTAGTTCATTATGCCAACCTGGCTGGTAAACACATGTGGGCTTAATTAAGGAGCAGAGGGATAAATGATGTGGTGAGCCTTGTCTTTCTAGTTCCTGGGTCTCTAGCTTTGTGATGGTCAGATCAGGGAGCAGCTTCTTTAGCCAGTTCCCTGCTTCAGCTGGCATGGCTCACTTCTGCAAGACATACATCCCCAATGCAGCCCTGGGTGCTGGAGCACCCGTGTGGAGACCCCTGCCAGCGCTGAGATGCATATATATTCCCTCATTCAGCTTTCCTCCAGCAGTCGGCATAAAAGTGTGTGCTTTGTGAGATGGAGGAGGACTTTGTGGATTGGTATTGTACATATGGGTTAATGTTGGACTTGTGGGCTTGGGCAACACTGGGTTGGTATGTTTTCTTGATGTGCACTTAACTTTTATATCAAACTCTCCCTTATATATGAGTTTTTGTGGATTTGTTTCTCTAAAGTATTCAGACTAACACACTCACATCTAAAGAAAAAGGTCACTACAAGACAGAAAAAAGGAAAAGACAAGAATAGATGCTAGAAGAAACTCTGAAACTTGCTTTTGAATAAAGAGTAACTGAAGCTAATGGAAGAAATTATGATTTTGTAAATGAACAGATGATTTTAAATGGGTGGCTTAAGAAGATTATAGTAAAATGTGAAAACTTGTGCCTAGAAAACAGAAATGGAAGAACACACTTCCATTCTAGCTAAACCAACTAGACAACAATTTCAAGCTTCAAGTTGTAATAATGAAGGATGCTAAAGGAAAAACAATGAATATCACAGAATCTCTAGATAAAAAGAAATGAAATACAGAGTCAACAAGACAACAATATTTGGTCAATGTTCATCCTTCTCAAGAGGTTGCATATGATTAAGAACTGATGGCAAAGGAAGAAGGCCACTTGAGACATTTATAAACAAATAAAAACAACAACAAAACACAAAGCTTCAGAGCTGTCAGAAAACCTATTGAAATATTTCAACAAATGAATGCAATGCTGAAACTGCTCGCTCATCAATGTCAAGAGATGTTGAAAAGGTAGGTGGTCAATTGATTGAAAGATAAACCAATGAAAGAACTTAACATTTTTGTGAAAGAATTCCATTATATTTAAATTCCATTTACCATGATATTTTTGAAGACCTCTCATATATAATCTTTCCAAAGAGAACATCCAGTTGAATGCATAGATTATCTAACAATATTATTAATATCAAAAACAACTAAATTTTTGCTGAAAACAATTTTTAAAAATGATAACAGTATATCAACAGAAATTCAAGATCAATTTAGAAAAAACATGGAATGTGGTAGATTGTTTTAGATGTCCTATGAATCTCAATTGAAAGCGGAGAATATAAGAAAAATGTTTTCACATGTTTTATGTCTGTATAAAGCCATTAGACTTTGTGGTCCAGAAAAATTATGGATAAAGTTATGAAGAATGAGAATTCTAGACTGATTAGTTTTGTTCTTAAGGAACCTGACCAACAGGCAACACTATAGCCAGCGCAGTCATTTAAGCGGACGAAGGGAATTCTGTACAGTTTAAAATTAGGAAAGGTGTGGATCAGACTTGCATTCTTCCATCATATTGTGATTAAATATTAAGTCTTAAAATTACGTGATGCAATTCCTCCAACTTTGCACACTTACTCAATATTGTTTCAGCTATTTAACTTTTTTGTGTTTCATCTGAACTTTAACTTAAATTTGTCAATAATAAAACAAACATTATGTCAATATTTCCACACTGTTTATGTTGTATCTACTGATCATTTGTATAAAACCTGAAATACATTAATATAGTTCATCTTAATTTATTTAAATCTTCTTTGCTTCTTTTATTGAAAGTTTTAAATATTCATTATTCAGATTATGTATGTTTATATGACTATACTTACTAAGTATTTGGAATATATACATTTTCTACACTAAATGTAAGAAGATCTAGCTTCTTAAAATACGTTCTACACTAATTTCTTAGTTTACATATAATTTTATTAATTTATAATTCACATATCAAGCAATTAAATATCTCAAGCATAATAAAAAATTGTGAAATCATCAGCACAATCCATTTTAATACATTTTCTTCTTCCTTATACTTATTGTTATTGGTTCCTCTCTTTTTGAGACACAGATTATATGAATATTAGAAAATTGGTGTTGGAACTTAGTCCCTGTGGCTCTTTTCATTTCTTTTGCAGTATGTTTTATCTCTTTCCTTCAAAATAACTGGTTTCATTTAACTATATTCAAATTCATTAACAGCAATTTGTAAATTCCATTTTGCTCTTTGCTCTATGATGTCATATGAAAAACTAAGATATTATTATGATAGCCATTTTGTTTTTTATTCAGTTCTTTTAACCCTTATATGTGTCTGCTGAGAACTTTCAGTTTTTAGCTCAATTTTAACTTTACATAACAGGTCATGATTATTACAGATGATTTACGGTATTTGAACATTTCAATCAATGTCATTATTCTGTTTTATGTTCGTTGTATTTTTTTCCTGAGAAGTATAATAAATTAAAAATTTTGATATTGTTATATTCATATGTATGCTTGAATATGTTTAATATTAGACTGATTACTGTTAAAATTCTGCAGATAATGTTTACTTTATCTTTTTCATAGTGATCACAGAGTCAATCTGGTTCGGTTCAGAGTATAGTGCTGTATCATTTATATTAGTGTGAGCTCAAGGTCAGTTAGTTCAGTATCCAAATCTTTGTAGAACTTATTGAGGTGCGGGTCACAAATCTTGTCACCAAATATATTCTTAACATATTTTTCAATCACTTTTTGTTTAAAATTTACTTCAAAAATTAACCATGTAGAATTTTTGGATTATTTTCCTTTTTTATATTGAGAATTAGGTGTGGGGGTACATACATTTCAGACCAGATCTTCTATATTCAATAGTCCAAATTACTCATCACTCTCCCACCCCTGCCCTGCCAGTGTTCTATCCCACCCCTGTCCTCATTTCTCTTTTCCCTCTTATGGACCACCCTCCTAACCATAAAAGTTAACATCATCAATCCTTTATTCTGTTCCTTCATCATCCCTCCCTTCTTCTTCCCAGCTTGACAAACTCAAAAGTGTGTATTTGGTTTGGTATGCAAATCGTTTTCTTGGTTTTTATTCTTAAAGGAGAAGTGTCCTTCACTCAGCCATCTGTTCTCCAGGTCATCAATGTCATGAGCTGCTTCATGAGTTCATCACTGTTTTTCGCGGTATGCATAGTATTTGTATAGGAAATGCACAGTAGTTCATGGTGTGTATGTGCCAAAGAGACTATCCATCATCTCCTGGCTGGCATTTGGGCTCTTTCCCACTTCTTGCTATTGGGACAGTGCTGAAATGAGCACGGAGCCCATTCAGCTGCTCGGGCATGACTCTGACGTCAATAGGGCAAATACTCAGCAAGATCATACGGGATTTCTATGTCTAGTTTGTTATCAGTTTTCACAGTGGTTGTACATACTTAGACACTCGTCAGCAATAGAGAAGGGCTCTGATTTATATGCAGTCTCTCCATCAATTGTTATCCTCTGATTTATACTAATTTGGCTGTCATCCGTGTGAGGTGACAGCTCATCATTACTTTGGTCTGCATCTCCCAGATGTCTAGTTATGGTGAGTTGGATGTTAGCCGTTTGGATGTCATCACTGGTGAATTGTCTGCTCATGTCCTTTGCTCAGGTTCTAATTGAGTTATTTGTCTTTTTCTCACGGAGATCCTGCTGATCTCTGTAGATTTTGAAGGTGACTCACTTGTCTGCTGTGTGGTGGTCAGAGATTTTCTTCACCATTCTGTGGGTTCCTCATTACTTTTTTTAATGAACTTTTTACCTGCACATAAATGTCTTATTTTAGTAGGTTTACTTCATCTATTTTTCCATTTACTATGAATGCTTCTTTTGTTATATTTGATAGTGCTTCTACATCTTGTTGTAGGGCCTTTAAGTTATTTTTCTATTATTTTTTCATTGATGATCTTTATACTTCTGGGATTTAAATGTAGAAATCTGATGTATCTTGAATTTGCTTTTGTACATGAGGTGAGGCATGGGTACTGTATAAGCCTTTTGCAGATGAAAATCAATTTTCCCAGCACCATTCGTTAAGCATCCAGAATTTGAGTCAGTTTTCTTTGGAATGGGCACAAATATGGATCTCTTCCAGTCAGTTAGTCAAGCAGCTGTCTTCCAGATTTCCTGCCATAGATAAATAGTGCTTCTGAAGCTTCATCAGCTTATTGAAACATTTTCTGTTCCTATTCAGTTCAGATTTTATCATGAATGTGTATTGGGTATGGTCAAATGCCTTTTCTGTTGTCCATTGATATTATCTTATGGTTCGTATCTTTTGACTTGTTTTGTGGTGGATTACATAGATTATTTTTCTAATACTGACCCATAATTCTGTGCCTAATATAAGTCCTATTTTCCTATGTTGTATTTTTAAAAACTTATTTTTGGATTACATTGACCATTTATTGTTATTCTATTGACTATTTATTGTTGTATTCTATTTTTAAATTTATCCTTGGACCCTATTCTGTCGAGAATGTTTACATTAATGTTAATGAAAGTATCATGGATTGCCAAATAAACAGACAAACCTATCTTGGGAAATGTACAGCCAGAATAATTGTTAGAGGCAAGAATGGTGAAATATTATCTCAAGCACTTTGAGTGTGAGAGATCAGTGTCTGGAGAAGAGGACCATGCTTGGTAGAGTAGGAGCGCAGTGAAAAAGAGGGAATAACTCAACAAGATGGATGGATACAGTGGCTGCAGTGATGGCTTACACGTAGGAACAACTGTGAGGCTGACTCAGGACTATGCAGTGTCCCATTGTGTTGGACACAGGTTGCTTGAGTCGGCACCAGCTGGAGCGCACCTGACAGCAGTATGCTCCTGAGGAGTATGGATGTGTGGCTTTCTTTCTTGGTGGTGCCTTTACCTGGTGTGGGTTATTCTTGGTCAGGGTTTTTCTTACTTCATAATATGAGTTTCTAGTTTGCTGTCCTTTCCATATAATGAGATAATTTGAGTTGAATTGGTATGCATTTTTCTCTTAATGCTTGGGAGAATACCCCTAAGACACCATCTGGCCCTGGACTTAAAATTTTTTTTTAATGGGCGATAATTCATGGCACGATGTATTTCTGTTATGTTAATTTTTTTAGGTTTTCTACATCAGCCTGTGTTAATTTGAGTATATAATGAAGTTCTAGAAATATGTCCAATTTGTCTGTTTTAAAATTTATTTTTGGCATTTTTAATTTATTTTTTCCCACATAATAACTAAGAATTGTAATCTCTTTACAAAATTAAGTATCATAATTTTTCTCCTTGCTTATAAAATGCATACTTTATCCTTCTTGGATGAAAAATTCTCTCTGTTATTATATTCTGGTTTCCTCTCCTCAGTACAGAATACATAATATTAAATATTGCTCAAGTTTTAAAAGATTGTACTCTTCTCTAGAGTGAGTTGAATGATTTGAGTAGCATATCTTTTTTAGGTGTTAAGTAGAGTGACTTCAATATAAAAAATTATCTTTTTAAGTTAAAAAATAAGCACGATTTTATACTATAGGTTTTAATATTGAAAACTGTGTTTTTCTGTATTTTAAAGATTAAATATTCAAAGAGTACTGCATCTTAACATGTGGTAACACATTTTTAAAGTTACAATATGTCTTATAATAGTGGGGTTTTAAATATTATAATCGCTCTTTTTAAGACAGTGCTGAGACTGTTAGGCACTGTCAAGATGGCTCCTACTCATAGCTCCCTATTATGTCAAAACAAAGCACTGCTTGGCTCTTAGCCATCCTCACAGTAGATGTTTGAACCTATCATTGTAGCTCTCGCGGCAATCCCTAGTGTGGAGCATTTCCCACTTCCCCGTGACCTTCCATGCTATCCAGCATGATAGTGTCTAATGGTCCAATTATGAGGATATTTGTTTACTTTACCTCAAGTTTCAGTCCATGCTAAAGACTGCAGTCCCTGATTTTTATCATCAAGTATTTCAAGGCTTCTTTGTTTTAATCAAATCAAGTTGTGTCATCTGCATATGAGAGATTTATGATAAACCTCTCTTCAATTCTTACGTTGCCTTAGGATTTTAAGTAACTCTCTTCAAATATTTACTCAGCATCCAGACTGAAACTGTGAGAAAAGTCAAAACTCTACTGTAAACTTTTCTCCCCAATGATTTACTCTCGCACTGTGTGTAGGTTCAGCAGCAGTAAAATGAGGTGGTCTGGCGTCCGTATTTTTCTCAGTGTTAACCATAGTATCGTTAGGATCCACACAGGTGGTACCTTTGGATAGTAAACAAAACACAGAGACTGTCCTTCTAGTGTTCTAAGCTTTCATCCAAGATCTACATGACATGAGCTTTATTATTCCTTCTTTGTTGCCCCCTTCTGAATTGGACCTGAATCTATTCCAGCTCGCTATGTACTGCTCTAGCCATTTTTGAATGATCATAAGAAAAATGTAGCTGGCAGGTGCTCATATTGATATTGTTTAATAACTCCCCCATTCTGTTGAGCTGCCTTTCTTTGAAATGGGCACATATATGGTTCCCTTCCACACAGTGAACATCCATTCACTGCCTTCTAAGTTTCTTGACACAGAGGAGTAAATGCATCTGGTGTTTCACCAGCTTGTTGAAGTCTTTCAAGGGGTATTCTTTAAATTTTGGGGCCATTGATTCTGTCTTCAATATAACTTGAACTGCTTCCTGCAACATCATCAGTCGTTGATCACTTAATGCCTCTTGAAAGCTTTGAAGATTCATAATTCTGGGTCATGATGTATGTCTTCCATCCTCTTTGGATGCTTCTTTCTTCTTTCAGTAAATTGTCGACTCAGTGTTTCAGTGCTGTAACTTGAGGTTCAAAGGCGTTCTTCAGTTCTGTTGAGCTATGCAGTGGAGCCATGCTGTGGTGTGCTTCATTTGGGGTTTTCCTGGCCTTCAAACACTTCATTACAATAATTTTCTTGTCATCTCAAGCTGCCCTTTAAGATTTTCTGTTCAGCGCTTTGACATCATCAATTTCTCCACTCATTTTACCTCATTAATAAGAACAAATTAAATATTTTGCAAAATTCACTCTGTTCTTTGTTTTCTTTCTTTTTAATGGCATTTTCTTTCGTCCTGTGCAAGGTTCTTGATATTGCCCTAAAAATAGAGATCTTCAGTGAATAATAGCATTAAAGGTAACACATCTGTTCTTGAGTTACTCTCAAATTTCAGGTGGGATATACTCAAAATCTTGTTTCACCTCTCTGAGACTTGTTTTGGTTTTCTTCATATACAACCTGAACTGATATATGAGCAACTGATTGTACCATCAAAGAAAGTATGGAAAGGGTAATCATTTAAATAAAATATCTTACTGTGTTGGCATTATGACTTCAGAATATAGAGCAAACAATGATATATCATTATGGATGGTAACATTTGCTATATGTGTTTGAAAAGTAGAAAACAAGAGAGGGTAAAGTTTTATATGATCTAGTGTTCTTAAGTTATTTTCTCAGAGGTGGATCTATTCATCTGTAGATGAATTTACGAGGCCATTATATGAACTCTAATGTGTAGAGCGGGTGTAAGACTGAGAGGAAATGTGAGTTAAACTTATTCATAAATCCATTTTATCCATTGGTATTTATATAGACTTCATAAGCTCTGTAGAATCATATTTTAAGTAGTAATATTACAAACACTTTCTTGCCACATAAAATGGAACTAGAAATTAATTGTAAAATAGGACACTACAAATGTTCTCTTCACCTAGAAATAGAGTCCAATTTCTAACCTGAAGAAAAGGTATAATAAATTCATGACATAGTGCTCCAAAATAGCTAGAAAACTCAGAGAATTAATGTGCTCACTGTTACATTTTTAGATTGATTGCATCCATTTAGGACTGGGGGTCTTGATGGTACCAATGAGTTGCTTCCGACTCATAGTGACTGTACATATAACAGAATTAATCCCCGACCTATCCTGTTCCATCTTCAAATTTGCTCTATGTGTGAACCCATTTTTGCAACTATGATAACAACCCATCTCATTGGGACCCTCCCTCCCTTTTGATGCTGATCTACTGTACCAAGCCTTATGTCCTTTTAAAGAGACTGGTCTCTGTTGGCAATGTCTCCCAATATGGACGACAGTCTTCCCACCGTTACTGCTACTCTGGCCATAATCAGATTTGTTTGTCTTTTGGGGAGTCCATGGGACCTCCAAAATTGTTCTCTGGCACCACAATTTAAGCACGACAATTATTCTTTGGGCTTCCTTATTCAATATGCAACTTTGACATTCCTATGAGGTGATTGAAAGTAGCAAGTTTTGGGGTCAGGTGCACCTAAGCCCTTAAAGTAACATATTTGTTTTTCAATACTTTAAAGAGTTGTTGTGTAACAAATTTACCAAATTCAATACATCATTTGATCTCTTGACAGCTCTCCCATGTGCAATAATTGTAGATCCAAGCAAGAGAAAATTCTGGACAATTGCAATCTTTTCTTCTTTTGTCATTATGTTGCCTATTGGTTCCAGATGTGAAGAATTTTTTTTTTTAGATAAAGATTAGAACCACTTACGTGTATTTCATTTAAATTAGAGTGTAGCGGTTTGAAAAAAAATATGGATAGTACTTGAAAGGTCATTTTTGCTATTAAAATGGACTCATTTCTTATATATAAAGTACTAAAATATATATTTGATACTATAACTCTTTTAAAGCTGGGAGGCTCACTCACACTTGGGCATATTCATAACATGCACAAGAAAAATGAATGAAGCTTGTTGGGTATCTTACTGCATTGTTATAGCAACTGAAAAAACTGTAGAAATATCTAATGAGGAGATTTAAAAATGTGTTGCATGGTGAAATCAGCTGAAAATAAAGTCCTTGAAAAATATTTCCTTTATGTTTACATGACTTAATAAAGTAGAGTAAAACTGCAAGTTTATTTTATTTTTTGGAGGAAATTACATGAATGTAGTAAAATACTCTCAGAAATGTAGGCCTTCTGCTTACTATAAGAAGGTATGAGGCACAGTGCAATTGACCAGTAGTCACTCAAGTAGTTGCATATGAGAGTGCATAATCAATTACATTAATTAAGCTAGGAAGACATTCATCTCTTTCTAAGACTGCTACAATTTGGCAAATCTTTTCTGAAATTTCTATAGAACACTAAGTATAAAGATAGGGATTTTCTATCAATCTATTTTTAATCTTTTGAACTAAGATAGAATATATATCAATTTATTTTAGTAGTACAATATATCAATGGATTTTACTAAAATTTACTAAATACAGATAATTTTTATCAGATGATGAGCATCATGATTATTAAAGCAGATTTCTATATTATCCAATGAATCAAATCTGATTTCTCATAGAAAACAATGCTTTTTAGATATCAGCACAATTATTCTGTGATAAGGTTACCATGGTAACGTGTGTAAAAGTTTCAAGTAATATAATATTATCTTAACAATCAAAGATTGATTTCTACTTCTGGAAAGCAGGATAAGCCAAATTGCCTCTAATCTATCTCTGTTTTCTTTTCTTTGGCATGACCATTCTTACATAGATATAAATAGTCCATTCTCTCTTGGTAGTTTGGTTACTTGTTGGTATATTGTTTCTCAAAGTGAATGCATTGTTGGTGATACTTTGAAAATATTAAAATAATTATGAAGATTGCAGTGTCATCGAATTAGTTAATGTGGCTCTTCTTGTCAAAGTCTCCAACTCCCACCACCTGCCGGGGTCTGGTCTGAAAGTAGGGTAAGACACTGATGAGATACACCTGTGAGAAATAGTCCATTGGATTCTCTGGAATATCATCATGCTGTGGACACAATGAGTCACGGTAGCAGAACCAGGATTCCGCGTATGAAACACACTTATGGACGTCCCAGACGACAGAGTAAAGCTCAGCGCGTTTATACAAGAGGCAAGATTTCAGAATAGTGTGCCTCTGGGCACTTTGTTTGGGAAGTTGGTTTTACTGACACAAGGTAATGGAGCTGAGTGCCTGTGGGCTGAGGCTTAGTGGAGTGGGGTGTTTCTGGACACTTCCTCAGGGACCTGGCCTTGCTGGCCCGTGGAACGTGCGCTGAGTGTCTTCACGTTAAGGCTTCGGTGGAGTGGTGTGTTCCTTTGCATATTTAGTAGCAGACATGAAAAAACTTTGTTACATGTCATGAGCATTTCTCGCTATTATTCCAACTTGTTAACTTACTTAATAAACCCTGAACTAATGAATTTCATCTGTAAAGTCTGTATACCCATGGCAATGTAATTTAGAACACAGAAAAATAAAATAGAGAACATTGGTTAAAATTAGATAGATCATCACTTTCTATTCTACTCTTTATTCCCACCCTGAGTTGTGCACTATTCAATCTAAAAATAAGAAACAGTAAATGCCATTGTAGGAAGAAAAACCATTTTTGGTAAGTTATAGCTCAATCAAAAAAGGGTGAGAAAAATCTAGCCTTAATTTCAGTGGACTATGGAATAAAAATATATGATCAGGAAAGGAAATAAGGCAAATATCAAATTTCTGATTTAATCATGCCCACATTTTAAAAGATCTAAGTGTATTATTTATTCATGTAGAGAGATTGGGAGAAGCTTGTAACATACCTCCTGCTGCTTTCATGTATGGGTCGACAGACAGGTCCGGAGGTTGAGTTAAAAGTAGAAATGGATGGCGTTCTAGAATTAAATAAGTTTTAATAAACTGTTTAAAACTGATAATATTTCATGTTACTTTAGAGGACATTTATTTAGTATCTCTATTAATAACATTTATAAAAAATAAATATGCGGAATGTTTGTTTTATTCTCTCCCAGTACCTGTCTTGGTGGTCAGTATTTTATTCAATTAAGTGGAAGATTATTATGCCCACTAATTATTTTATATTATGCTTCAGAAATGAACTTTCTGTTAGCATACATTACATAAACCAAAGAATTCAGGATTTCTAACATTTCGATGTAAATTTTGAACTTCCCTAATTTAATGGAATAATTTGCTTCTCTTAGTACAATCTTTGCATTTGAATTTGGCAACTAACTTTAATTTTTTCTTAAGTCTGTGATAACTTATTCTAGAGAAAAAATTAGTTCTTAATAAAAATAAAGGAAATAGCAAAAATGCCTAAATTATATTGAATAGTCTCCATTGTCTACACAGCACTCTTCTAGTCACCAATATAATTCTTGTCTCAGGCCCTAAGTTTAAATTGAGCAAGGATTATCAAGACAGATTCTTTTTTTTTCCCACTGTGCAACCCACTTCAGTGCCTAAAGCCCACCGGGTAAAGCCAGGCAATGGTTCGGGGTTAAACAGATTCATTTTTTGCAACTTCCAATTTTCCTATGGATTAAAGGTTTTTGGTTTGTCATGATTTTAGATTCATTTGGAATGTAGTGAGATAAAATCTACCTCTTGGTCAAGAGAAATGAAAAACTGCAGTAATGTTAGTATTTCAATATCATCCACATCATTGCTAGGAGGATTTTTAAGTTTAGTGGACTTTATATTCACAGGTGAGATAAATCAAGCATTTTACTATAATAGTATCATTTATGAAAGAAAAAATAGGAAAACGTGAAGCTATTGTTTGTTAGCATAACTACCATCTAAATCTGCATGCTTCTGAAGATTTGGATTTTATAATTTATAATCCTTGCATCACAGACTGGTGTAAATCTTCTGTGTGGACTTAGTTAATGCTTTAGGTAGCAGCTTGCTTTAAGACAAGCCATTAAGATCCCAGACATTATTCGTTATATTCTTTATAAAAGCTGATCAATCACCATATGATTTTCTCACCAAAATTTTCCACAGCAAATTGTGTGTGTATGTGTGTGTGTGTGGACACACACATACGTAGACAGGAGTGGAATTTAATTGGTTTGCAGGAGTGCAGCAGCACCTATACCTAATTTTTTTGTTGGGTTCAGGGAACCGCTTTTTTAAAATGGCGCTCGTACTCAGAGTTCTCACTAAGGCTGAGTAGCCTCCTAGTGCAGAAATCATAACTTACATTGATTATTCTTTTTAAAAATTAATCATTGCTATAGCATATTCATTCATCTTCGCAATAGCATATTCTAAGCATCCATAGTAATGTCCATTTCATCCAAAGGTGTACAATATTAGATGGAGCTCTACTAGTTTACCTTGTGATGAACTCCTATGTTTTTCTTCACTTTCATTTGTTACTGTTTTAAACAACATATAAAGAGAAAAAGTGCCAGCCAAGCAGAGGGTGACACACTGTCATTTGTTTTCAGCTTTGTGTTATGCCCAAATTCCCACGTGATATTTTGGTGAATTATGAAATTCCTCAAAGTGCCAAGAACTAAAGCTATTGTCAGAAAAATTGTAAGTTCTGCAAAAGCAGAAAGAGGATTTTCAGCAGGAATATATTAAGAGAAGTCCCATAATTGTTTCAACTATATGAAGGTCAATGACTATTGTCTAATTGACCTGCATCTAAAGAAATGGGATCCTAATCTCCCACGAGAAAATATGCTAATTTATAAAACACAGCCAACCATGGTAAGATAACAATGAAGAATATTGCATATGATGATGTTAACCAAGAAACAATATGGAAATATCTTAATTTTATTGTTGTTAGGTGCTATAGTTTATTGTGCCAACCTGGCCGATAAACACAAGTAGGATTAACTGAAGGGCAGAGGGATAAATGGCTCGGTGAGCCTCACCTTGCTTGTTCTGTGCCTCAGTTTAAAGGGGTACACTACCTGTGGGATGCCTAGCCTGTGGACTGTGTCGCTGTAAGGTGAGGTCCCTTTAAGCCCACACGATTGGAATGTTCATCTCTGGAGCTGGGGACTGACAGTTGATGACAGTTGGGGACCTGCCTTGCTGTTTGCTGCCTGGGTATATATAGCCCAGCTCTCTCTATAGAAGGGGACTGGCAACTGGCAGCTCTCAATCCTTAAAGGACTGCTAGTGTCTCACTGCTTTATAATTTAACTGTTAATTTCTTGGATTATCTATCTGTATAGAATTTAATGGTTCATTTCTTGAATTATATATCTATCTTTATAAATATATTTCTATATAGTTACTAGCAATCTGGTTTGTCTCTGTAGAGAACCCTGTCCAATAACTTAGGCATTATTTAAATTTGCATTAATATTTTAAAACTCTGATACCATAATTTACTTTGTGCACTTTTAATATTGCTGTTAACTATTAACTTATGAAATAGTAAGCTGCCTTTATTTATATATTTTTTATACTTAAAATGATCATTAGGACAGCAAATTGGTTGCTAAATTATCGTAATCATATAAATTATTATATATTAAATCTAATATAAATGTGTAAGATTAATGGGCCCAACACACTTACAAGATGAGAGAGTTTGAGAGGGCATGATTTGCAATAATAAAACTTATAGATAAGAGATAAAGGGGTATCAAAGTTGGGGTGTGGGAGACCCTGAAACACAGACACTATAGGGTCCAGAAATTTATTTGAGGCAGGTTTAGCGATACTTCCTGCCTTGTAGCCTGCATCTTGTGACAGGTTCCTACACAAAGGGACAATTGACACTTATTTGAGGACATATGAAAAACATGAATACATCAACTAAGCTGTTCACTGAGAGGAGGGGAGAATAACTTCAGGATCAGAGAGCAACTGATATTTTGCAGACTGCGTCGTTTCAGCAGCTTTGCCAGAGAACAGGAGGCAAAGTGTCTGTCTTATCTCACACAGAGCGTCCCCGGGTTGAGCTGTCAGCATTCCCCATGGGGTTTGAATTATGGAAGGTGGTGATCCTGTCCTGTTTGCCTGAAGAGCAAGCAACTTGGCCCCCACATATACCTTTCAGAAACAAAACAAAATCAAAAACAGTAATTTAATAGAAATTAGAACCAGAAACTAAAACAAAATAGAATTCACTGCCTCCCATTAAATTCCTATTCATGATGATCCTAGACCTAGAGGACAGTGTAAGACTGGCCGTTTAGGTTTCTGAGGCTGTAAGTCTTACTAGAACAGGCAAACCCATGTGACTTCTAAAAAGCATTTGATGGCTTCAAATGGCTGACCTTGCACTACAAGTCCAACTCTTCCCTCACGGTATCACCAGGGCTTCTGGTGACAGACGGGAGATGTTCGACAGAAGTAAGCTTTCAATTCAAGCAAAGCTTCTTCCTCCATCCTCAAGTGAATACAGGTGTGCTTACATCCAATACATTTTATTTTTAAAATTATACATAACACAACTGGTTTTCTGACAGGTTCTTACCTTTAAACTACTTGAGCTTTTGTCACGAAACCCCGGCGAACCTTTTGGTTATGACGTCATTAAAGCGTTTGGGTGACAAGTGTCAGTCTTACAGAGCCACAATGACTACCTAGAAAATTTCATGTAGCGTTCCAGCAACTATTTATTCTCTCTTAAGCATACTTCTGCTGTCATTTATGATAATGAAATCAGTCATAAGTCCAGCTACATGTTCAGTATAAAACTCTAATGAAATGTACTTTTCGAGCCTTCTAATGTTCTCCAGAGACACATGTCTGTATTGGCTAATTACAATGACAGCTCCAAATCCTGTCGGTTCATCTTCATGAGGGATAAACACAAGCAGCCACAAAAACAACAGGTCATGTGTTCTCCTAAGATTGATGAGTGCCATCACACTTCAAAGAAGACAGACAATTCTTCTTCAAGTGTCTGTTCAGTTTTTCCAGGGTCTGTAAAATCAAACAAATGAATGCTCATCTACGATTAAACAATAAGAGTAATCAAAGCACTTCAAGCTCTTACATTATTGTGTCTCTGTTCATGCCTCCAGTTTCATGTAAAACTCCTGGCAACATTTTATCCAGTCCACAAACCACGTGATTATTTGGTTGTATCCTATAAGCAAATATCAGTTTGTTTGCCAGCTATTAGGGGTCAGATTCCACTTATCGGAAGAGTAAATTATTTGTCTTCTAGTTTAAGCATAGTCCCCAAACTCCATTTAATACACGGTGTATTCCTAGATTGGAAAAATACTAGCTTTCATAAGCAATGAGAAGTCATTCCACTAACAATGTAGGTGTCAGCACTGTTTCTACCTGCAAAGTTGGAGACAGACCCAAGGTAGGAAATCCCTGAGCAGAATTCCCAACGAAAGAAAGCCTTCTGCTGGTTTGTATGTAGGCGGGTGTAGTGGGTGTTGACAATGGCTTCAACCATTGTCTCGGTTTCTCTTTGATGACACCCTCTGTTGCTTATGAGCAAGTTTATCCTGCTTCCCTGTTCCCTCATAAAATAATAAAGGCTCCCAAATGCCTGCTGCATTTACCCTCCTAAAGTGAGCACAGCCATTTGTACACTAAAAAAGAAAAAAAGATTCATGATCATAGAGAGAGAGCCAACTCTTCAAAATTTGACATCCATTTTGATTATGACCTTTAGAACCTTATTCATCTATATTTTTTAGGAACATTGATTTCTTTAACTGTAGTGTAGGCTTTCGTGCTTGAGAGTGAAAAATAAACAAGAGGGCCCTCTGGATACATGGAAGAATGGAGGGATGGGAGCAAGGATGCAGAAAGAAGTACATGCGCACAGCAGTTGTTGAGTATGTTAAAGGAAAATGGATTCATTAGTCCTGATACTTAGAAAGAATGTTTCCTTAGCGTACACTTAAAATTCTGAAACCTTGAAAATAAGGTTGTCCTCAAGCCCAGTCATTTAAAATTAAAAATAGATACATTCCTATCAGATTTTTGCTGTAGAGGGCGATCATGAGAACTGTAAGGAATGACGTGAAGCATCAAAATATATTGTACAATGAAACTTGCCTCTACTTGAAGGCTAACTACAGTTTCTCAAATACATAGGTTCCTTGTACATAGAAAATTGTTGCTATGTAAATATTAGGAGTAAATGTCATTCTAGATACATTTAAATATTAATATAGCCACAATGGCATTTGAATAATATTTATGGGAATCCTCCCAAAAATTTCAATAAAGGAATGACCATTTTTAAAAACAGATTGATTAGTGACCAAAATAAATAATAACATCACTTGGTCAGAAGAAATTATTTATATTGGTCATTAATGTCAGTAATACATATTTTATATATTTTGTTAACATAGACTCCTTAGATCAAAAGAAATTATTTATATTAGTAACTAAAGAGTGCTAACACATATATGATTAAAATATATTATTCTAAGAAATGGTCTAATTATAATCTCAGACAAAACTATGCTTTCCGGCATACCAACAATAACAAATACTACTAATTTAAATATTAATAAACAACAAATAAAATAAATCCAAAAGAAACCAGATTTGAAAGAAAGACATTAAATATATAAGGAATTCCCAAAGGAAACATCATCTAGTTGAAATAAGAAGACCCTTTAAATAAATATGCTTAATAACCTCAGAAAGGTCATGGAGTTAAAATGTCCATAAAAAAACTACCATTATAGAGAACATCATAACATTTTTTAATTTGGTCAAAGAAATAAAGTGAAAGTAAACCAATATGTAAAACAAAATTACCAGTGGCAACAAGTTTATTCTGACTCACAGTGACCCAACAGGAGCACAAAATAATATGTAAAACAAAATTACCAGTGGCACCAAATTTATTCTGACTCACAGTGACCCAACAGGAGCACAAAATAATAGTACGAAGAGCTATGAAATGGATTTTATAACAATATTGAAGATTTAGAAATAAGCTCAATATACCTAACATAAGCATAAATATCACTGCCATCTAGAGATGCTAAATCACAGAGAGATGCTATGTAGGGTTTCATAGGATATAAATATAAATAATATAAATAAAAATATTCACAAGAGCAGATAGCCTCAGTTTTCTCTCACAGAATGGCTGGTGGATTTGCAGCCAGTTTGAACTACCAACCATCCCCTCAGCAGATGTGGTCTCTGAAAAGAGAGAGCAAGAGAGAAAAAGGTTTAAATAAAGAATAGAATAAAAGAGGTCTGTCACAACAGATTTAGCTAATGCAATATTTATGGTAGTTTGATTTTTTGACTGCTGCTTCCATGAGCCTTCATGTGATCCAAGCAAGATGAAATTCTTAAGAATGTCAATATTTTCTCTGTTTTTCATTATGTTACTGATGGGTCCACTTCTGAGGATTTTGGTTGGTTTTTTTTTTAATTGAATTGTAATCCATACTTAGACTGCTATCCTTGATCTTCTTCAGTAAATACTTCAAGTTCCCCTCATTTTCAGCAAGCCAGGTTGGTGTTTACATGTAGCAGGTTTTTAATAAGCCTTACTCCAATCCTGATACTGCAGTCTTCTTCATACAGTTGAAACCTGGAGGCATAGTGGCTTATAAATGAGGTTGCCAACTGAAGCACTGTGGCCCCTTGGGCTCAAAGATGAGGCTTTCTACCAGTCTGAAAGCTCCTAGAGGCAGCTCTCCTCTGTCCTGAATCGTCACTTTGAGTCAGAATTCACTCAATGGCAGTGAGTTTTTAATAATCAAGTGAGAATATTTTGTTTGTTTATTAAAACATAATTCCTTGGACCTCCGTCCTATTGGGTGTACAAAACAAGCCCTCTGGAAAGCAGGAGGAGGGACTCCTAATTACCAAGAGCCAGGAGTGGAGTGAGTCCTCTGATCCCAGAGCAGTGAGTCTGCTGTTCAGAGGACAACTCTTATAGCAAACTGAGCAGCAGCAGAACCAGGAGCCGGAGTATGGACAGAATGATGGACTTCCCAACCCGCCGAGGGTAAAGCTGGGTGTCTGTGTAAGGAAGGTTGGCTTGGCGGGTGGGGCACTTCACTGGGGATGCAACACTTGCTGGACCAAGGAAGTGGAGCTGAGAGCCTTTGGGGTGAGGTTTGCTGGAGTGGGCTGCCTCTGGAAACTTATTTCAGGGTTTTCTGACATAGAGAGCTTGGACTTGAATGACTTTGAGTGGTGTGTCCCCTCGAACATTTCTAAGCAGAGCTGAAACTTCGTGACATATCCTGATAAGCAACTAACTTGAGCATTTCTCACCAGCATCGCCGCTTGTTAACACCCTTAATGAAACCTTTAATCACGAAGCTCATTGCTCTGTCTGTTGCTCTGTCTGTTTAATGTCAGATTGATCAAGTAGAGAAGTCATATCAAGGCTATTAATGAAGACAGTACACACACAGACACACATACATCTCAGTAAGCCGAAAACCATGTTTTAAAAATTTTTAACAGCATTATGTTCCATAGCAAAAATTAGATATATGTCCATGATACTTTGGGGGAATTAAGCCAGGATATGATGTAACTATTGTGTTTATAGTGTTTAAAGGAACTATGTAAGCAGAGAAAATACTGTGTATACTTTTACATATTTAGGGGGGATTTTAGTTAATATCTAGTATTAAATCAGTAGATCCTTGTGGGTGTAAGTAACTCATTTCGCTGGCCAACAGCTTGGCAGTTGGAAATCCACAGGGGGAACATTGAAAGGCAGGTCTGGTGATTGGTTTTTGGAGGGTCACAACCATTTTGCTCACAAGGGATCACCGTGAGTCAGAGTCAACTTGACTGCAAGTAACACCACCACAGCAACAGAACAGACTGAGACAGATAATCGGGAAAATGGTCACAAAGGCTATATATTTGTACCTAGGTTCAAAATGGGAGAAGTGATAACTATCCTCAAAAACATCTTAATATAGCAGTATGTGTAAGGACATTCCAACATAGCACTGTTCTCACTTCCCAGGAAAATTCAGTCTCTCAGAAGCAATCAGAATGCAAAATTCTCAAACATCCATCAGCTTTGTAACTTTTCTAACCATTAGCTATTTGCTATAAATGACATTTGAACATCCTCAATGTTCTTTAGTTTAATTCTTCAGTTCCTCACGCATATCTTCATTTAACACAGTCAACAAGTCAGGAGAGCAGTCATTTTTTATATGGAATTGATCCGTGTTAGACATCAAGCAAGTGCACCTCAGTTAAACTGCCGTTAACATTTTATTGTGATATTTAACACATCGTCTTTTTGTAAAAGAGTCTTCTATATTCCTGATCTTTTAGAGAATAGAATTTTCTCATATTCCCTGTTATGTAGATTCTGATATGGTCATATCTTATAAAAAATACATGTAGATTTTGCAAAATTTTTAGTAACTAGTGAAAATGTAATGCAAAAATCATTTTTATATTAATCAAATATATACACACTAAGCTGATTAACCAATATATAATATGCTTGTTATTTTAAGACAGTAAAAGATTGTTTTCTAATTTTAAAAATTATTAGAGTAGTGTAATTGTGAAATTATCATTAAAGCCCCCTGTATTAGTCTAGGTAGACTAGAGAATCAAATTCACTGACACTCATATATGTGTAAGAGAGAACTTTATATCAAAGAGTAATTGTCTATTAACAAAACACCCCAGCACAGTCTAGATCAAGTCCAGAAGTCCAATATTAGCTCATATATGCGATATCAATCTATAAATTCCTCTTCAAACTCATGCAAAGATGCCGAATGCAGGAAGATCACAAGCCAGTGGGTGGAAAGTCTTGTGGATCCAGTGGTGGTGGAAGCATCTTAGCATTGGTTTGGCTCTCCAGGTGGCTCATCCAGGTCTAGGGCTCTGGCTGCCATCAGCATAGCTCCACATGGCTTGTCCAGCAGGGAGACAAAACATAGAGAGAATGTGTCCTGCCTCAAGGGAGAAAGACAGAATTCCTAGAATCCTCAGGAGAAGGCCACATCCACACAGAGGCATGATTGGCTATGATTTGATTGACAGCCTAGACTCCACACCCCGGTGTTCAAGTTGGCAGATTATGTAACTGCCAGATCCCCTTTTAGAAAAATTTTAGTAGCCTAAAGTGATTTTGTGCACCTGTTTGAAATCATCTGTCCTATTAGTTAATGCTGTTTCTGGACCAATGGTCCCCTCTCATTCCCTCAGTGCCATCAAGTCAATTATAACTCATTAAAAACCCTACGCAGGGGTTCCAAGGTTGTACATCCTGGGAGTGGCTGGGGAGTTCCATGTCATTAGGAGACAACATTGACCTGACAGCTCCAGCAGTTTTTCTGCAAACTTCATGTAAATTGACCCATATTCTGTGTAATCCTTAGTGATTGACTTCTCCACTTAGCATTAAAGTTTCATCCATGTTATAATGGGTATTAGAATTTCATTCCTTCCTACCACCAAATAATACACCATTGTATGAATATACTAGCCTGTGTTTGCAACAAGTTCAGGGGCATTCCATGTCTCCATTATTTACAATCTCTTTGAAAGCACTCAACGGACAGTGAGCTGCACCATAGGTGGCTTGTGTGTTGCTGGGATCCTAGAAGCCATGCTACTGATATTTTAATTACCAGCATGGTCACCTGTGGAGGGCGGGTTGGAGAGCTGATACCAAACTATGATGAACTAGCTAGAATAAAGAGACAGATAAAAAATTAGCCATTAAAATGTTGTGAATAATAGTAGGCTAGCGTAGGATATATTGCCAGAAAATTGTCCTCTCAGGTGGGAAGGCCCTCAAAATATAGCTAGAAAAGAGCAGTCTCCGCACATGGAGTCCAGATTAATGTCCTGGACGAAGGACCATTTTCAGGTTCCTGCTAACTGCAAGGTCAACAGCTGAAACCACCCGCTGGGATCCAGGAGGAGGAGGAAGATGCGGATTTCCACCAGCACAAATGCTTGCAGTCTCAGAAGCCCCAGACACAGTTCTATGGTCCCAGAGTGCTGCTGTCAGTGGGATTGGTCTCTATGTTAGTGAACTTGGTTTTGAGTTTTTCAGTCCTGATGACATATTCTTCTTCAGAGATAGTCCCACTTCTTAGATCATTTGCTCAACAAATACATGGAATAATCCTGGTTCGATGACACAACACTAAACGGCACCTTTCCTTACAGTAAACCACTCAGTACCTTATTCTTTTACGAAAAGCTGCCACTTCGTCTCTTTGAAGGTTCTTCATTAGAACAAAAATGTTGTGCTGCACTCATTATTTGCAATGATATACAGTTTGCTGTAATCTACCCGGACAATGTTTGTTTGTTTTTTAAACTAGTTAACAAAGGGCAAGTAAACAGCCTTCTGACACTCTCTTTGTCAGTCACAATTCCTCTGATATCAGTAATGATATCCTTTTCCCCAAATGCTCCTCTAAATTCAGCTAGAATTTCTGGTAGCTCCCTGTCTGTATATACTGCTGCAACTGGGTTCAAAATTCTCTTCTGCAAAAATTTGCTTGCATGTGATATTAAGAATATTACTCTATACTTCTATATCCCACTTCTTCCAAAATTCTTGGTTTTGAAATGTGTTGGTAGCACTGCATCAGCTCGTTAAAGCATTTTACTTGGTTTCCTGTCAGTTCCTGAAGTCTTGTATTTGTGTGTGTGTGCATGTGTGTATGTGTGTGTGTGTGATATGTTGCCAGTGCTGACCGTCCACTTCTTTCTTCAATGCCATCAGTCCTTGATCATGTGCACACAGACCAGTTCTTTCTGGTACAGAGATTTTCTTAACTTGATGGGAAAAGGTGTTTCCAATGAATCAGTTGTTGATCTTGTAAAATTCAATCATGTGACCTCTAATGTAATTTCTACCACTAAGGTCATATATTTCAAATATCAACCCTTCCTCTGTGTTTCTAACTTTCCATTTCCGGTCACCAGTTATTATCAATGCAACCTGATTGCCTATGTAACCTACTTCCGATTGCAGAGTTCTTTAGTTTTCCTGGCTTTAGTTGCTGGTGTGTAAATTTGGATAATGCTCCTATCAACTTGTCTCTTCAGAGGCGTGTATGTATATATCCTAACTCTGACAGCACGGTAGTTCAGAACAGATTTTGAAATGTTTTCTAGAGGATGAATATGATATCTCTTTTCCATTTGCTAGTCTCAGCATAATAAACAATATACTTCTCCATTTTAAAATGAACAATGCTAGATGATTTCAGCTCATTAATTCCTAGGATTTTGACCATTAATGTCCCATTTTGATTTTGATATGTAATTCATAATGGATGCTTTAGTTTTTTTCTACTTTTTAGTCATATCCCATCTTCTTTTTCCAGAAAAACATATGATTGTCTAATTCAAAATGATAAATACCTGTCTACTCCAGCTCACTATTGACTAGGCTAGAAATCTTTATGTATTCCATTTCATTTTTGAAGAGTTGAAATTTTCTTAGTTTTTCAAATGTTGTTCATTCCATATTCCAATTATCAATAGATGTTTGCATCAATTTCTTCTCATTCTGATCCATGACCCAGCAGTAAATGAAGATCCTGAAGGCTTTACTCCATTTGAATCATCACGGTGAACCACACGCGCAGAAGGTAGACCTTCTTGCTTCCTCACATCTAGTTTGAGTTCCAGTCATACCTGAGGGGCCTCCTCTTCTGCCATTTATGAGATTTTCACCCAATTGTCCATTCCGGTTTACAAGGTTTTCAGTGCTTAAATCCTTAGAATCGACCAGTCTATTGATTCTTTGTAGTTTGTTAGTCTGGATCTCTGCTGAAACTTATTCATCTTGAGTGACTCGCTTGTATTTGAAATACCAGAAACATAGTTTTCAGCTTCATACCAGCACAAGTCATAGAAATAAAACAAACTCTCAGGCAAATGTTGGCAAACTAGAGAGAAATGGGAAAATATTAGCCTATAAATCTTAGTCTATAGCGTAAGGGCCTTATAGAATGATTTTTACCTTGAGTGGATTTTTCTTGGAGGAAATAAATTATCTATTTTATTTATTAAAATCACATTAATATAGCAGCGAATAGTTACTAATAAAGATTACTTGCATTTATGCCTAAATCAGCTTTATAGAAAATAATTCTTATAAATTTTGTGTCTTTGAGTCTGTCCTATCTGTCAGGCATCAGCTTGAATAATACCTATCAAGAGTGACATTCTCGTTTCCTAGTACAAAGGACCTGCCCAGCTCTTATTTGTGAATATATATATATATATACTTTTAATCCCCTATATATCACTTGTTTCACAATGAATATTGTGGTTTATTCATTTATATGTTTATTGTCTTCTTCCATCTTCTGAAATACATGCATCAGGTTGAATGGGCTATTCTTTCTCATCTACCACTATTTCTGCAATATTGAATGAAAAATATAAGTGGAATGAACATGCATGATTGCTTCTCATTCTCTGTGAAGGAGAGTTATTATTATTTAGTTTCATGCTTGCCAATTTTTGCACTAGGTAGTTTTAACTTAGGGTATAATTTTCATCCCTGCTTCTATCTGTGTTTCTGAAAATATTCATTCTCACTTAGATTATTAGGCTAAAATTCACTTGCTATAAATCAGCACTGATGGAGCTATTATTGTGGTCGCCCGTGTATTTTAAAAAGATGCTTTTACCACAAAAGATAAATACATACATCTGGCCATTCGGTCCAATTATTTTGCATCTTGTTATGCTTCCCTTTGTTTCCAATGGCTTAACACACATTCAGCTGCTTTCCAATCTTCTGCTCAGTGCAATGTGGAAGATATAGGAGAGAACTGAACACAAAACACTTTGGGAGTTATCTGGCATCTGAATGTAGCCTTGGACTGGAATTGCACATAGAATAACCCTTAAAGGCCAGAATTTGCAACTTCAACTTTTATGTACGTCTTCAGGAGATAACAATACTGATGACAATTGTTGCTTGTGTAATATGGACTCTTCACTGGGTCCTCATCAAGGGGCCTTATATATATTCACTCATTTTAACAGCACCCAAGCTAGAAAAGTTGGCAAAGTTAATACTATATGCCACGTTCATACAAGCAATGGCTGGCAGACTGGGTATAGGATCTGTAGTTTGAACTGTCACATAAGTTTTAGACAGGATTTTGATCACATCTTATCTTTTATGGGGAAGGGAAGTTTCATTCACATTATTTTGGCACCCGAGGAGATAATTCTGGGAGAGTAGACAGTAGCTCGGAGTGGTCATGAATGTGATAGATTCCAATGTAATAGAAAAGTGGATAGTAGTGAATAGGGGATAGGTTAATGACAGACTGACGGCAGTGGCTTGAGATATGTGTGTGTGCTTGTGATATGGACATAGTCATAAATAACCTATACACTGAAAGTTCTTTTACGCCAAATAGATAACTAAACATGCAGGGAGAAAAGGAGGGCGTAATGTGGTAATATGAGATAGCAAATCCTTTAAAGCAGGAGTCTGCAGAGTTATATCTAAAGGTAATTTAAAGAGAGTAGTAATAAGCACATGACTAGAACTCTTTTATTTAAGTCTGAAAAATATATTCAGTAGTATCCATAAATGTTTTCATTTGGGCATCTTACACTTTGGGAAGGGAACAAGCTGGATTGCAAACTGCTCTTTATTAAAAGTCCATTTGTTATATTTGTTTTTGCACTATTCACATCATGTTAAAATAAAAATACATTCATATGTTTAATGGTAACATTATTCTTTAGGAACTGGTAAACTCATTTACATAAACAGATACACAGTATAAATAATGCTACAGATAAGCATAGAACTTTTGGAATGTTATTGAACATTATCGCTATGAAACAACAAAAACACATGCATTTATTGAGTTAATCCTTTTATGAGACTCTGTTCTAGAAAATATAACATAATTATGAAAAACATATTGGCATTAAGAATGTTATAGAATGAAAATCTATGATATTAACAATTATAAATTATCTAAGTATCATGAAATTTTAAGGTTCCCATTTTACTCAGACATCCATCTAAAATAATTTCAAAACTATTATCTCCTATTTCAAATATGTGTTTATTCAAATGAACATAATTTGGAAGACAGGATGTTTTTATAAAATTTGACATTTTAAAATTATTTTTCATAATAATTTAAAATTATTAAAAATATAAGATTGATAAGTGATGTTTAATCTTCTTTTATGAAAGGCAAATATTATGAAGTACGTACTTCCTAGCATTTCCTGAAAATAAACAGAAAATTTTATAACTTTTGAATCATCAAATCCCAAAGCTCATGATTTGACTTTTATTAAACTTAACAGTTATTGATCTCCCAGGTGTGTTAAATGTGGTGTCATTTAAGTTTTTTGTTCACATAATATATTAAATCTCTAGAAGATTTATCCATAGTAATAAAAGATATATCCTCTTTGAAACTTACAAAGCATCAAATATTACACAAACATTATGAATTGCAAGCAGCAGGAAATTAGCAGTTTCTTTGTACAGATGCAAATTTCAAGATTTGGGATCTTCAGGATTTTAGAGCACTATCAATATCTTTATCTCTGTTTTAATGAAGAATCAGGGCACTTGACATACAGTCAATTAAGAAAATTCAGATACACTTGATAATTGAAACATCCTGATAAGTTTACAGAGTGAAGATAAAAAACTAATCATATTGAAGATATTGATACTAGAAATAAAGATTATACAGAAGTACTACATGGATTTGTCTTAATTTGAGTAGAAGTCATTTTGGGAATTACACATTTTCTATAAGGTTAATGAGCAAATTCTAAGATTTTAAAAAGCAACAAAAAAGAATACAACAACAGAAACCTTATGGTTTTGATTTAAATCCACAAGAAAATATGAGAGAAAAACTCAGAGAATGATTCTGATTTCAACTTTGAAACACTTCCTCTCCCATTGGTCAGCTTCAGGAATTAGCTAATCAGAAATTTGTGAGCATGGATAAATCATCTATATTTTTTAACTAAAATTACATTAACACCCCATAAAAACATTAGTATAATAAGATAACATATGAGAATTGTCTAACGGAAAATATGGTGCCTTGTAAATTCCGAGTAAACATTAGTTTCCCTACTTAAATTTTCTTTAAATAAATCTTGTTTCTAAATATAGTAGCTCCACCATTTGTGACGTCTGAGAAATCCCTGCCTCTTTCCCATCTTCTTTTGAATAACTGAAACTTAGATTAGAAGATGGGAAGTGTTGGAGGATTTAGGAGTATCATCAAGTCACAGTGAGCTGAAAAATTAATTCTGTATACAGATGGATCACAATTGAGCACTATTATGATGTTTCTCTCTGATATATGGAAATACATGCTATATTGTATCCTAAATTATATATTTTAGTAAAATAAGTTAATTTCCTTTAGAAAAGTTACTTTGATGAGATCTACAAAATAATCTACTGTCTGAGATATTACTCGCTTACAAATAATAGCCTAAATATTAAGGGAATGAATGGTAATAGGTTGCCTAGGTCCATGATATTGAGAGTGCACAATTTTAATAAAAGATATTCTCTATTAAATCTAAGAGCCCAAGTTTCGCTCAGGGGCTGCCAGTGTCAAAGTCAGTGGTTCAAATCTACCAGCCGCTTCACTAAAGAACAACTAGACTGCTTGCTCCCGACAAGATTTGCCATTATAGAGCCCCTCTATGCCGCCACTATTTTGAGTTTGGTTTTGGTGTTGGTCTATTTGACAATAATTTCCATCTCTGGTTTTATTATTATAATAATAATTTAATTGTGATGGAGTAAAATTTCTTTATATGGCTCTTCTATCCAACTCTCTGTACCTCTCCCCAAGCTAGTGGGTGAGACTCTGCAAACAGCACATGTGTAGCACTGGAAGAGGGTTTGGGTCAGTTTTCATCAGTTTGGGCCAGTTTTTATGACCACTGTCCTGGCTATAGGGTTGTGAGTCATCTCTGATGAGCTATCATTGAAATAGCAGTGGAGAAGAGACAGCCCCTGAGAATCTTGAAAGAGCACATTTAAGATTGCTAGGTGAAGTCACAGAGGCCTCTGAGAGCAGATGCATCACAGCCTGTGGCGTGGAGACTCAGAGGAGCAGCACGGAGACTGCAGAGTCTTTATTTCGCCTGTGACTATGGAACTGGGGAACAGAGGGATATGTGCTCTGGCTTCCTGGTCCATGGAGACAAAGAGCAAGGGATCTTGGGGTGCAGAGAGACATCGACCTGGAAAGAAGATGTACACTCCTGGGAGCCACCAACAGCAGAAGACATAAAGGAAAGCCAGCCAACGGAGTTCCACTATTCACAGAATAAAATGTCCAGCGAGCATTCTGCCTTAAGACTAGCTCAGGGCCTTTCTTAGTGCTCCTCCAAACTTTCACCTTGAACAATCTCAACCTTTATGTTCAACATTGACTTTGGTCTGAACTTTGTCCCTTGCCTGAAATCCTTCTTTAAAGCAGGACAGGAACCTCGGAGTAGAGAGCCCTGAAGTCCGGAGCCTCCTTTGGGTAACAAACCACCAACCTTTCGGTGAGTAGTTTAGCACTTAAGTCATTTTTGTCTCTCAGGAACATATCTCACTCATGTTTTTTTTTTTAAGGGCATTGAGTTCTGACCCACAGTGACCATGCGCACAACAGAATAAGCTACTGCCCGGCATCACCCTGACGGCTGTTCTGTGCGTTAGCCTATTGTTGAAGGCACTAGGTCAAGTCATAATGTTCAGACCCTGCCTACTATTTTTGCTACATCTCTACTTTACCAGCATCATGTCCTTCTTCAGGGATTGTTCTCTCCTGATCACATGATCAAAGTCTTATGCCATCCTGGCCTCTAAAGAGCATTACAGAAATACTTCTTCCAAGAGATTTGTTTGTGCTGTGGTTCCTTCAATAGTGTCACATGTAATGCACACGAAATTCATCTAGTAACTAAGGCAGTCAATGGTGCGTGTTAATTGCATTTACATACAGGAGATCAAGCTACTCATCTCTTTGTGACAGAGATAATTTCGCAAATTGGAGCAAGAGACCAGCTGAGAGAGAAGTGTGTTCTCTTCCTAAAGATATCGGGAATTACTTCTAAATCCAGAGGCCCAGTGGTGGAGTTGGCCCGCTCCCTGGATTGAGAAACACGAGATGGTTCCATGGAAACCAAATGTCTCTCTGAGAGAGAAAAATAAGACTTTCTACCACCAAGAAAGACTAACAGTTTCCAAAATCTAACAAAATGGTTCTACTCTGTCCTTTAGGATCCATGAGCAAGAATTAACCTGACAGCTATGGTTCATTTGTGTTCCGATGTGCTGGAGGAAACCATCATGAGTTATAAAATAATAGTGAGGCTTGTTTAGTCACCTATGAGGTTTGACATGGACTTTAAGATTGGTTACTGAATTGCAAAAGTAGGAAACAAGGAGGAACAGTCAGTGGGGTAGGGGGACGGGAAGCATTGGTACAGGAACAAAGCTGGAGAGTCCAAGAGAGAATTTTGCAAGACCAATTATTTCTTCCCTACAAATACCTTTTTATAGCAACAGAAAAGAGAAGTAGACACATGGACTTCTCTAGATAGAATGCAATTAAATCAAATGGACAACATCTATGGGGAAAGACAACGGAGATGCTCGAGAAGAGCATGTCAACGAGCCGGGTGGACTGTGCCCTGAGGGACAGACCACGCCTTGCTTGTGTGAAAGTGCAGGGGGAAGCTGAAGAAAAGTAAACCAAGTGCAGGAGAGCTGAAATATGACTTTGAGAACATCACACCTAACTTTCAAGAACATCTTGAACAAACTTGATACAATGAACACTAACGAGAGCGGGCCACATGAGCTGTGGGAAGACACCAACAATATCATACATGAAGAAAGCAACAAGTGATCAAAAAGACTGGAAAGAACGAATTAAAATGGCTAGCAGAAGAAACTCTGGAACTTGTTTTGACTTGTGAAAAAGCTGAGGCAAATGGAAGAAATTATAAAATCTAATAGCTGAACAAAATTGTCAAAGGGCAGCTCAAGAAGATAGTGTCGTATATAATAAAATGTACAAAGACTTATTAGAGTCAGAAAACGAAAAAGAAAGAAAACACTCAGCATGTCTTAAACTGAACGAGGTAAAACTTTAAGCCTGACGTTGTGATACTGGAAGATTGTAAGAGCAAAATATTGAATGATGCAGGAAGCATAGAAAATATGCAGAGGGATGGCATTGCTGATGTACGGTGGATCTGGGCTGATAGCAGAGAATACCAGAAAGAGGTTTACTTGTGCTGTACTGATTATGCCAAGGACTTGGACTACATGGATCATAACACACTATGGACAGCCTTGAGAAAAGTGGGAACTCCATAATACTTAAGTAAGATCATGCCGAGTCTGCCCGTGTATCAAGAGGAAGTTTTACTAAAGGAAAAAGGTAATATTAAATGGTCAAAATCAGGAAAGGTGTGTGCCAGGGCTGTATCCTTTTACAATGCGTTTACAATGTTCATGCTGAGTAAATAATCAAAGAAGCTAGATTACATGAAGAAGACTTCAGCATCAGGATTAGAGGAAGACTGATTAAAAACCTGGAATAAGCAGCACAACCTAGTATACAGATACTGAGGAAGACTTGGAGCCTTTGTTGATGAAGATGAATTATTTCAGCATGTTTAGGCATTACAGCTCTGTAAAGAAAACCCAAATCCTCACAAATAAACTGAGATAGTTTATTGTGCCAGCCTGGCCGATAAACACAACTGGGATTAATTGAAGGGCGGAGAGATAAATGGCTTGATGAGCCTCCCCTCTCTTGTCTCTGACTCTTTGATCATAGGACCAGTGTGTGATTGCCTGCCTTGCTTGTTCTGTGCCTCAATTACAGGCTACACTACCTGTGGGACCCCTAGCCTGTGAACTATGTCGCTGCAAGTTGAGGTCCCTTTAAGGCCACACAACTGTAATGTACATCTCTGGAGCTGGGGACTGACAGTTGGTGACATGGCTGACTCTTGGTGACCTGTCTTGCTGTTTGCTGCCTGTGCTGGGATAGCCTAGCTCTCTCAAGAGAGGATGAACTGGTGGCCCTCAAAACTTAAAGTACTGTTAGTGTCTCACAACTCTCTTACAGGAGTGAGCTGCACTGAGCCATTTATACTGCTTTATAATTTAAATGTTCAATTCTTGTATTCTATATCTATCTATCTTATATAATTTAACAGTTCATTTTTTTGTGCTATATATCTATCTATCTTTATAAATAGATGTGTAAAATTACTAGCAGTCTGGTTTTGTCTCTCGAGAGAACCCAACACATAAACGAAAAGGTAACATCATGATAAGTAGAAAATAGGTTGAAGTTTTCAAGGATTTCCTCTTGCTTGCAACTACAATCAATGTTTATTGATGCAGTGGTCAAAAAATCAAACAATACATTGCATTGGGTAAATCTTTTGCACCTCCCTAAAGTGTGGACAAATAAGGAGGTTAGTCTGAAGACTAGGTGCACCTAACCCTCACCTTGGTATTTCCAATGGCCTCATAGGCATATGGAAGTTTAACATTGAACAAGACAGACTGAAGAAGAGTATATACATTTGAATTATGGTGCTGGCAAGAATATTTAAAGTACTGTGGGCTGCCAGAAAACAAACACATCTCTCTTTGAAGAAGTATAACCAGAACATCCTTGGGGGAAAGGTTGGCAAGCCGGCATTTCACATATTCCAGCACATTGTCAGGAAAGACCAGGCCCTAGGGAAAGAGACAATGGTCCGTGAAGTTGAGAGGCAGCAAAAAAGCAGACGACCGTGGATATGATGGATTGACAGTCAGAGTGCTCAAACATAAGAGCAACTGTAGGATGTGAGAGGGCCCGGTGGTGCTGCACTCTGCTACACAAGGGCTTGTGAATTGGAACACTCTACAGGGTACCTCTCAATATCACGGCGTGTTTTTCAAAGAAACCAGAGAAATAATTTGAAAATACAATATAAAAACTAATTGGTATAATTGAAGAGAGGAGAGTCTTTTTCCATTTTTTTACGAAGGAAAGTTTACTTTTTTGGGAGTGTGGGTAGGTACCTTACTTGATTTGTATTTGCCCTTTTATGGTTCTCTGGTTGCTCTTATTTGAAAAAGTCGCTAAGTTCTTCTTCAATCTCAATTTATATCTTGTTTCATTTAGTATTTTGTTCATACCATAAACAACTCTTATATTTAGAAAATAATTTTAAATATTTTAACTCATGGAAGGAGAGAATCTGGAATATGAAAAATGAGGGTCAATCATTAATTATGCATCTAATAGAAGCACTAAAGATATGCACTTATACTTTCCAGATACTGTTAGCTTTATACTTTGCTGGAATTGTGGCTATTAATACCTGAAATTTATCTCACTTTCACAGATGGACAAGAGTTTACCAATGACACTGCTGTCATGAGAGCTGATTGAAAAGGAGACATTCATAAAGCATTACGGGTAAATAGGAAGCATAAGCTGACTTATATGATTACATTATAGTTATTGAAATATACATTTTTATAAAACTATGGTTCTCATTTTGAAAAGTAAATATTTTTGTGCTTTTTCCTTTTTTGGATTAGAACAAATACTGCAAAGAATCCTGGTCAGTGTGGCTTGGAAGAGCTTCAGTGAACAGTGTCAGAGAAACAGTTTGTCTCTGGGCTAGTGTGAGATTTGTGACTGGAAAAGTTGGTCCACATCAGACAACTAAAATCAGTATTTTAGGATTTTTAAAATTTGTTCCTTCTTAGCCATCATGCGTACAACAAAAGGAAACACTGCCAAGTCTTGGACCATCCTCAAAATTGATTTAGTTGAGCCCATTGTTGCAGCTGAGTGTCCCTCTTCTTCAGTTTTGATTTATTTTAACGAGCATGCTGTCCTTTGCCAGGGTCCCGTCTCTCCTGAGAACACATCAACTATGTGACAGGAGGGTTTGCGATTGTTGCTTCCAGGGAGCATCCTGGCTGTACTTCTTCACAGTTGTATTTGTAAGTTCCTCTAACGCTCCATGGGCCCTTCCTTCCTCTTCACCCACCGATAAAGGCATCGATGTTTCCTACACGAAGACAAAAGAGAAGCAACAACAGAAAGCATAGCTCAGGTTCATTCAGACCCACCTTGATCCTATAAAACAGAGTAAAAGTGACCTTTGGGGTACCAGACACTTTAACTCTTAAGGGGAGCAGATAGCCTCGGTTTTCAACCCCAGAGAGACCGTGGGTTCAAGCGCCTTACCTTTAGGTCAACAACCCTGTGTACCCATCAGCCTCCAGGGACCTTCGGGCCTCCTTGTAGCTGTTTATTCCCCCTCAGGCTTTGCATGCACATTTTCAATAGTCTTGAGTGATATGTTTGCTTTTTAATACTTTAAGCATTTCTTCATGACCCTCACATTTTTTGTTACATATTTGGTTTTCAATCTATGAAACCCAGAATTGATGAGCCTATAGGGACAGGAGGTAGAATAAGAATTATTGGGTGGTGTAGTGAGGAGGGTGGAGGGCAGAGAGGGTCTACAAGGGAGCTGGTGTCGAGGAGTTCAAGCAGAAAAGAATGTTTTGAAACTGATGGTAAGCAGCAATTGTGCAATACTGCTCCATGTGGTTGAAGTATGAAATGATATATATCTGTATTAACTTCCAATAAAAGGATATTTTAAAATGGAGATATGATAGTGGCATGTCTAGGAAATTATAGTAAACATTGCTGAACTGTACACTTGAAATGGGTGAATTATATCACATTTAAAACATGCCTCCATAAATTTGAAAAAAGTACCCATGTTCTAAACAAATGCCATATATGAATTTTTCTTTGTAAAAGTTTATTAATAACTCTGGAGATTAGATAAAGCAAAATTGAGTGGAAAAATGATAAACTGGTATGCTAGAAGATCTGCTTATTTTCACTGAATGTCATACTGTGAATACATTGTCCATAGATTTAAAGGTATGTGTGTTTCACTAATTAATTTTATATAGGGCAAGTCTAGACTGGGGACAGATAAAGAAGTTATAATATTACAGCCATAATTCTTGCTTTGTACCTCTTGATATGGTCATATTTTATCACTTCCTCTGAACCCATGCTTCCATATTGTTGAATGGAAGGTATATAGCATTGGCTACAAGTCTGTCATGCAAACCATAGATGCCAAAGCTGAGAAGAATCTTAATGTCCTTTTATTCCTTGTGTTTGAAAACTTTGCTGCTTATTTTTGTCGCCCAAACAATGGGTTCTTATCCTACTTTATTAGCCTATTGAAATAGAGTGAACTCTGCATCCTAAAAAAAAGAGTTCTTTAAATCAAATTACCTATAATTTATTGATTGCTGAAATTAGCATTTCAATGAGCATTGATTGTGAACGCCCCCAAAAGAAAATCCTTGAGAAATGCAAATTTATTGATCCATATTATTATTTCTGTTGTATTTTTTATTTTCTTTACATTGAAGTACAGTCCAGATACAATAGCCTGATTTTCATCAGCGAATGTTTCCAGGTCACCTCTTTTTCAGCAAGCAAGGTTGTGTCCCCCGCACATGACTGATAGTTAACCCGCCTTCTTACAAGCCTGTTCTTCTACATTGGGTCCAACTTGTCAGGTTATTTGTTCAGCATGACAATTTAAGGAGTCTTACAAAAGCACTTGACCCTGCCATACACCTTGCCTGATTTTAAGGCATGCAGCATTCAATTAGAATACCAATTAAAATGTTTCAACAAGCTAATGAAGCACTGGGTACATTTAATAAGCTAGGCCAGGAAATCTGGAAGTCAGCTACTTGGCCCACTGACAGGATGAAATCCATAGCTGTGCACGTTCCAAAGAAATGCGTCCCAACAGGACCCTCAAATTATAAAACAATATATTTGTTATCACTGCCACTTCTCTGTCAGTTGGCCTTACTAAGTTACTGGTATTTCAAGTGCCAGCAGAGTCACCCCAATTTTAACAGGTTTGAGCACAGCGCCCAGACTAAGAACAGCCAACGGAGAAAGAATCAGTTTCCTATGTTAGGGAAGTAGTCATTGAAATCCTTGTTCATAACTTCAACAACCTGGAAGAAACTGAAGGCAGCCTGATGAATGAAAGCAGACCATTGTCAGAGCCGGGGCCGGGGCCGGGTACTCGGGGCTCGGGGTACTCACAAGAGGAGTGAGGAGCAGCTACTTTGTCAGAGGGAAGCCAGTAATGGGGACATGAGCTGGCTGAAGCCTTTGGGGGTGGAAACGTAAAGATCTTCATTTGCTGACGGGGCACAATTCAAGGTAAGGAGACAGAGATACAAATCTGCTAATGATCAGATTTGGGACTATTGGAAGTATGAATTGAGGAAAATTGCAAGTTGCCAATGGAAACGAAATGGAAAGCACTAAGCTTGGCACCATAGACATTGGGAGCTGAAGTGGACTGGCCATTTTGAATCAGAAATTCACATGATTCATTATGCTGGAAATGATGTAATTAGGAGGAATGGCAACCCAATTGTTATCAGAAGGACATTTCAAAATCAATCTTTTGTTTTGTTTTGTTTTAATGAATGTGTATTCCACTGAAAACTCCAAATCCACTCCAGTTTTACTTTTTCTCATTTTCTAGCAAGGCAAACCAATAGGTAAATCTGAGGGGTAAAGTGTCTGGAAGTTTCCCAGCAGTCTCATCAGCAATATAAAAGTGTCTGTATCTCTCCACATCCTCTCCAGCACTTGTTATTTTCTATTTTGTTGAATTTTGCCAAAGTTTCTATGTGAGGTAATATTCCATTATTGGTTGTTTGTTTGTTTTTTGTATTTCCTGTATTGAATATGATCAAAATATTTCTTCATATGGATGCTGGCCTCCTGTATGTAATCTTTGATAAATTGTCTATTCATATTGTCTGTACATTTTCATCAGCTTATTTGTATCTTTCTTGGTAAGATGTTGTCGTTTAATTAGGTTTCTCAGGTGGGAAATACCTCGGTTCTTGGCTTTGCACAAGAAAGAGTTCACATTGAATCCTGGTTTGTGATTCCAGTGGGTTTTTATAACAGACAGAAGAAGTTTCAGGTTTTATAGTTAGGGAACACTGAACACCCCAAGGGACTGCATATCCACACGTGGCAGCGTGAAGCCAGACAGCCTGCAGCACAGCCGAGTGGAAGGCCGAGAAGTAGCTGGAAAGGATACAGTGGTCTTCAGGTTTGGGCCTTTCGGGCCTTCGTGTAGGAGGCGTGGTCAACGATACTGGTTGACCCCATTGGCTGAAATTAAGCCCACCTTGCCTAGTTTTGCCCACCCAGGTATGCTGCCATCCGGGCTCAAAGGTCTGAATTTAGAGCATGCGCAGTAGACACTCCTGGTCCCTGCCCTAGCTATCCAAAATTGTTCTATACATTCTGTAGGTTAGCTCTTTATTGTCATCGTTCATCTTAATAATTGTGGGATTTCAGTAATTTCAGTTACTTGCCCTTGCTGAATCACTACCAGACCTCTCATACCCTACTTGCCACTGATATTGGATCACTTCTTGCTCCCCTGTCTCTGGGTTGGCCAGCACCACCTCCTTACCCCCACTTCCCCCTCTCCCGTGTCTCCCCGGAACCATTTGTCCCATTGTTTTCTCCTCCAGACTATTCATCCAGTCTATCTTATCTAGATAGATCTGTAGAGATAATAATATGCACCAAAAATCAAGTCATAGCAAGAGAGGTGATGAGTGAGAACACAGCGGTGACAACATAAAAGGAAACCAATTACCCATAGAAGAATAAATTAATTAAAAGGAAAAAAAATTAAAGAAAGAAAAACCTGTAAATAGATCAAGGTCTGATTTTTTATCTCTAGGCATGTCCTACAGTCAGGTCCAATGGGGTGCCATGCTTTGGCCCCAGAATCTGTCCTTTGGGGGCTCCCTGCTTTGTGCTCCCATGGTTGCTCTGCTGCATGCTTTTATTGGTTTGCCTCAGTGTCACAGGGTCAGTTTGTACCAGTCCTGACACTGAGTCTCCAGTGTTGTCCCCCTTAGGGCCCTGGGCCAGCAAGGTCTGGCATGTCTCATAGTGGGTTGAGCCTTATTGTCCACTCTCTGCATTGACTGTTCAGAGTGGGGATGTCGTCCTCTAGGTCTGATGGGCCAGGATGTACTCCACTCTCCACTCTCTGCCCCCCCCCTTCATTTGCTCCCATTTGCTCTGATCAGACATGCCCCTCTCCCCTAGCTGACGCTTCAGTGCCGTTCTCCCAAGTAAATTCTTCTGGGGTGAAGGGAAGTTGTCAACGTAGCTGGTTACGGGGCTGGGCCCCTCCACTGGCTCTCCACTCCTTGCTGGCACACTGCATTTGTCTGGCACTGGCTTTATATCTGGCCCCTCTTTCCCTGTGGAGACACAAACAATATCCTCCCCTTGGGTGGGTCAATGATCTATTCCCCTATCACACAATTTTTCCCCTTTCCTCCCTCCACCCCCATTTTAGTTGGCTACCATATGTACCCCTGGATTTGATCTGGCCCCTGCCATACTACCTTGACCTCACCCCTGGAGTGTTTGCATACAGTAGCTTTTTCCCTGTGTCCCTTTTGCACTTACCTTACTGTTCTCTTAACTATATATATATATAAATTTACCTCAGCTGGCTTATGTTGTACTTGTCCTTTTGTGCTTGGCTTACTTCCTTAGCATAATTTCCTCCACTTCTTCCCATGCGGCATTATGCTTCAAGCGTTCATCACTGCTTTTTAGCGATACATAGTGCTCCAGTGTATGTATGTACCACAGTTTTTTAATCTATTTGTCTGTTGATGAAAATCTGGGTTGTTTCCAACTCCTTGCAATTGTGAACTGTGCTGCAATGAACATTGGAGCACAGATGTCTGGCCGCGGTTTGTTTCTTGCCTCTTCTGGGCATATGCCCAGTAGAGGGATTGCTGGGTCATATGGTAACTCAATTTCCATCTGTTTGAGAAATAGCCAAATTGATTTCCATAGTGGCTGTACATCCCTACAGGCCCAACAGCAGTGGATGAGTGTTCCTATCTCACCACAGTCCCTCCAAGTGCAGAGTGGAGACTCAAAGCCCATGGGTATCCAACTGGACACTCCCTTACTGAATGGTTGTGGGGAGGAGATGAGCCAGTCAGGGTGCAAAGTAGCAACGATGAAATATATAACTTTCCTCTAGTTCTTAAATCCCCCCCCCCCACTGCTACTATCATGATCACAATTCTACCTTACAAATTTGGCTAGACCAGAGGATGTACATAGGTACAGATAGCAACTGGAAACGCAGGGAATCCAGGACAGATGACTCCTTCAGGACCAGTGGTGAGAGTGGCTGGAGGGTGGATAGAATGTAGGGTAGAAAGAGGGAACTGATTATAAGAATCTACCTATAGTCTCCTGCCTGGGACAGCAGCGAAGAAGGCGCAGGGCCGGGGAAATTTCAGACAGTGTAACATATGGCAAAATAATAATAATTTATGAATGATGAAGGTTTCATGAGGTAGGGGGCAGTGGGGAGGGAGGGGGAAATGAGCAGCAGATATTAAGGGCTCAAATAGAAGGCAAATGTTTTGAAAGTGATGATGGCAACAAATGTGCATATGTTCTTAACGCAATGAATGCTGTGTGGACTGTGATAAGAATTGTACAAGCCCCCAAGAAAATGATTTTAAAAAAAGAAAAGGGTAACTGATTACAAGGCTCTACATATTCCCCATTCCATGGGGGATGGACAACAGAAATGTGGGTGAAAGGAGATGTCAGACAGTGTAAGACATGAAAAAATAATAATACTTTATAAATTATCAAGGGTTCATGAGGGAAGGGGAATAGATGAGGGAGGGGAAAAATGAGGAACTGATACCAAGGGCTCAAGTAGAAAGCAAATGTTTTGAGAATGATGTATTTAGGTCTTTCATCCATCTTGACGATTGTTTGTTTGTACATGGTGGGAGGTATGTGTATTTTTTCATGTATTTGTAAGAGACGATCCAGACTTTAAAGCACCATTTATTTTTTTAAAAAAGGCTTTCTCTTGCCCATTTAATGTCTATTAATTCTTTATCAAAAAATCAGTGTCTATAGGTACTTGATTTTATTTGAGGATTTTTCAACTCTAATTCATGGCTTTTCATATCTATCATTGTACCAGTAAGAGCTTCTTTGAGTACCTTACCTGTACAGTAAGTTGTAAGGTCTGGGAGCTGAATGACCTCCTACTTTGTTTTCATTTTTTATATATTATATTTTATTATAGATTTCGTTTTTCCATATAAAATTGGTAATTATATTTTCCATTTCTTTGAAAAAATGTGAAGGGATTTGGATTTTGGACTAAAATTAATATTGAAGTTAAATGTTGTCTGTTATAGGAATATATAGGTTTGTTAATCTGGGTAGACTGGAGAAACAAATTCATAGACACTTATATGTATATAAGAAAGAGGTTGCTATACAAGAGCAATTAAATATTGAGAAAATATCCCAGCTTATTCCAGATCAAGTCCATAAATCCAATATCATCCCATATGTCTGATACCAGTTTATAAAATTCTCTTCAGACTCATGAAATACATGCAATGATGCCAAATGCAGGAGGATCACAGGCCAGTGGGTTGGAAGTCTTCTGGATCCCGTGGCATTTCAGGCATCTCAGACCTGGCAGGGGTCTATATGTGACTTCTCCAGTTCCAGAGGACTGGTTGCATCAGTAGGTTCATGTGACTTCTCCAACTCCCAGGGCATAGCGCTATGTGTCTTGTCAATAAAGCGTCTCTCAGGGAATGAAGAGAGAGAGAGAAGTGTCTCCAGCCTCCAAGGAGGAAACACAGGATTTCCCAGAATTCTCAGGAGAAGGTCGTGCCCACACAAAGGACTCTGATTCTATCTGGATTGATAGGCTGGACTCCACTCCTTTACTCATAATCACAAATTGACACAAGATTATGTAACTTCCACAGTCAGATCACCGTGAAGAAATCTAATCAATACAACCACCATTTCATTCTTCAAATTTAAGCACCAACCACAAAAGCAAAACAAAACCAAAAAAAAAAAAAAAACAGAACAACTAACAGCATTCCATTTCATGTCTATTGATAGCAGCCACGTAGCAATTCTATTCTCATCATGAAAACTAGTGAAGGCAGTGATGAATTCTGCCAATGTCATCGGTCTAAAATTGATCAAACGTACGATCAAGATGCATCGATGATTATTGGCAATTGCAAGCCAAAAGTTGGAAACAAAGAGGAATGTACAAATAAGGTACAAAATAAGGTTCACAATAAACTCTTGAAGATAGAAAGGAAGCTGAGATGAAATGATAGAATATTGTAAGATCAGCACCTCATTCACAACAAATACCTTTTTTTGTAAATGTAAAAGGAAACTATACACATGAACTTCTCTAGAAAGAATACACAGGAATGAAATTGACTATATCTTTGGCAAGAGAAGATGGAGAAGCTCTTCATTAGAAAATGAAGGAAGGGTAGGAGCTGACTGTGGAGCAGATGATCAATTCCTCATGTACACGTACAGATTAAAGCTGAAGAAATTAAAACAAGTCTATTAGAGCCAAAAAATGACAAATGGAAGAAAAGAATAATTCAAAGAGCTAAAAAGAAAATTTTAAGAAGATAAAGTAAAATAGTATAATGAAATGTGAAAGGATCTGGAGATGGAAAATCAAGAAAAGAATATGATCAGCATGTGATAAGCAGAAAGAACAGAAAAGAGCAAAAAAATTAAGCCTTGAATTATAATATTGAAAGATTCTATGGGCAAAATATTGAATGATTGAGGAAGCATCAAAAAAAAGATGTAAGAATGGACAGCCACTATACCAAAAAATATTAGTAAACACAGAACCATTTCAGGAGGCAGCATTTGGGCAAGAACCAACGTTACTAAAGGAAGAAGCTGCACCGAAATCATGCTTCAGTATTTGATGGGAGAACAATTGAAACATCTCAACAAGATGATGGAGCACTGAAAGCACACACTTGTCAGTGCCAGGAAATTTAGATGACAGCTACTTGGCCAACTGACTAGAAGAAATCCATATTTGTACACAACATAAAGAAGTGGGATGCTCAAATTATAGGAAATATCACTGACATCACATGCAAGTAAAAATCTACGGTGCACCTGACCCAAGCCATGATATGTCCATTTGCCTGATATGCATTTATGTCCCATGTGTGTCTGTAGAACAGACCATGGAGTGCTCATATGCAAATTGAGGATAGTGCTGAAGAACATTAAAACTAGTCCATAAGAGCAAAAAAATGACCCTATCTTGCCTGAATTTGAGATCATCTGAAGAACAGATTTGGTCCATTAAACAATAATGGCAGGAGATGTGATAAGCTGTGGGAGGACATCAATATCATCATTCATAAAGAAAGAAACAGTTCATTGAACAGACAGGAAAGAAAGAAAAGATCAAACTGGATGTCAGAAGAGAGGCAAACAAAATAAATTAAGTCAATGAGCTGAATAGAAAATTTCAAAGGGAAGCTTGCAAGATCAGAGACAAATATTGTAACAAAATATGCAAGGATTAGAACTAAGAACCCACAAGTGAAGACTATACTCAGCAAACCTGAAACTGAAAGAACTCGAGAAAAAACTCAAACTTCAAATTGCAGTTTTGAAATGTTCTCTAGGAAAAATATTGAATGATACAGAAAGCATCAAGAGAAGATAGAAAAAATATATATAGAGATAGAGACTGACTGATCCAATAATTGATGAAATAAGCATTGAAATGATTTAGAAAGCTGAAGAAACACTGGGAGTGCTCTTTTGTCTATGCCAGTAAATTTGGAAGACAGCTACCAGCCCAAGTGGTGGGAAGATATTCATATTTGTTTTCATTCCAAAGAGAGATGACCTAACAGAACTATACATAATATTAAACTACAGAATGGTATTGCAATGGCACACAAGTCAAATTCTGCTTAGGATGAACCAACAATGCTTACAGCAGCACTTTGACAGGGAGCTGGATTCAGAAGAGAACGTGAAACAGAGGATATCATTGCTGATGTCAGAAGATTCATGGCTCACAGCAGAGAATACCAAATGCATTTCATTGACTAGGCAAAGGCATTGGACAGTGTGGGCCATAATAAACTGTGGCTGAGCTTGAAGAGAATGGAATTCTGGAGCCCTGCATGGTACTCACTCAGAACTTGTACATGGATCAAGAGGGAATTATTGGAACAGAAAAAGGGAATGCTGCCTGGTTTAGAATCAATGAAGGTTTTCTTCAGGGCTGTATCCTCTCACTGTACTCTTATTCAATCTATATGTTGATCACTCATCAGAGAAACTGGATTATATTATTAAAATATGTGGTATCATTTTGAAGAAGGTTACTAACAACCTGCAGTACACAGATGACACAACCTTGTTTGCTGAGAGTGAAGAAGAATTTAACACTAGCTGATAAAGCCCAAGGATTTTAATAGTTACTGTGGACGACAGTTCAATGTAAGGAAGACCAAAATCCTAACAACTGGCCTAGTACAGCACGTTTTAATAAATGGATAAAAGGGGGAAATTGTCAGTGATTTTATCTTGCTTGGATCCACAATCAATGCTCACGAAAGCATCAGTTAAGAGGTCAAAATACGTATTACATCAGATAAATCTGTTGCAGAAGACCTATTTAGAATATGGAAGAGCAAGGATATTACTTTGTGGAATAAGTTGCATCTGACCCAAGAAATGGTATACTTCACTGAAATAGAATAAGGAAGACCATAGAATAATAGATACATTGGAATTGTGATGCTGGAGAAGAATATTGAAACTATCATGACTGTGAATAGGACAAACTAATCTGTATTGGAAGAAGTAAGGCCAGAGTGCTTTTTAGGGGCAAGGATGATAAAACTTAGAATGACATATGCTGGACTTGTTTTTAGGAGAGTCTAGTCACTGGAGAAGTAGGTCATTTTTGGTAAAGTAGAAGGGCAGTGAAAAAGAGGGCGGCACTTGCGATGGATTGATTTGACACAGTGGCTAAACAACGTAGGAACAATTGTGAAGATGGAACAGGACTGGGAAGCATTTCCTTCTTTTTTGCATCCTATTTCTATGGGTCCAAACCAACTTACTGGCACCTTGCACAAGGAACAACGTCATTGATAGCAGTAAATTTTGGTGAACAATAATGGTATCAGCACTACATTAGCAGGTAGTAGCTAGACATTCAGGGTGAATTCAAAAGAGGACATGGAACAAGGGATATTGTTGCTAGTGTCAGATGGATCTTGGCTCAAAGCAGAGAGTAGTAGAAAAGCATTTACTTGTGTTTTATTGACTCTGCCTAGCCATTCCGCTGTGTGGATCATAACAATGAATACGCTTGAAAATGGAATCCTAGAACACCTAATTGTGCTTATGCAGGATTGGTAAATGGATCCAGAGGGAGTAGTTTGAATAAAACAAGTGATGACGGCACGTCTTATCATCAGGAAAAGTGTGTGAATGGGGTATGTACTTTAACATACTTAGTCTGTATGCTGAGCTAGTAATCAGAGAAAATGATGAGATTAAGAATGTGGCATCAGGATTAGAAGTTTTATCAACAACCTGAAATATTCTGATGATACATCTTGCTTTCTGAAAATAAGGAGAGCTTGTAACCTTTGCTGATCACAAGTGGACCAATAGGTATCATCAGGAAAAATGGGAGGAAAAGATTTTCAAGAATTTCATCTTGCTTGGATCTACAATCAGTGATCCTGGAATAAGCAGTCATGAGGAAAAGTCATATTGCATTGGTTAAATCTGCTGTAAAAGACCTCTTCAGAATATTGAAAATCAAGGATGTTATTTTGAGGACTTAGATTTGCCTTAAACAAGCCATAGTATTTGCAGTTGCCTCAGAGGCATATGAAAGAAAAATTGATGTCTTTTGATTGTGATGCTGGTGAAGTACACTGACAGTACTGAGAACTTCTAACTAAACAGTTAAATATATCTGGGAAGATGTCAAACCAGAATGATCCTAAGAGGCACTGATGGTGTGAATTCTTCCTACATCCACATTGCTACAAGAGAACAGTCCCTGGAGAAGGGTCTAGACCATAAAGCCTAATTGCTTAAACAAATGTTTATTTTTCATGTAAGAGCATATTTGTATTTGGATGTTGGCTTTCTTTTTAATAAAGGAGGAAGTATATGGAAATATATGTGCTTAATAACTGAAGGAGTTAATAATGGGTTCCCTTTTGGCTACTACTTTCATTGTCTACTTTGCAAAAACATCTTTGCTATAACAGCAAAAAATTAAACAATGTGTATAACGACAAAGAAAATATTCTAAAATTGATTGTGTCAATGGTGTTACAACTTTTCTCAATATGTTTGAACTGGATTTGTGAATTACATGCCAATAATTTTTTTTTCAAAAGGGAAAAAAGAATATGTGAAAAATACATTCATTTTATGTTTAGTATATTTAGTATAATAGAGAATTAAAAATGTTAAATCTATCTAAATTGAAAAGCACACTAAAATCTTACCTGGAAAAATTCTTAATGAACTTCTGGATAGTTTTTTTCCCTTTAAGAGTTGTCAAGTGGGTGTAATTCTAATGGTTGACAAAACAAAATAGCAAAAATGGATAACTCTAGTGGCTTTATAAATTAGGTTTTGGATTGCTAACATCAAGGTGGGTAATTCATGTTCCTCAGTTGCTCCACAGGAGAAAGATGAAGCTCTCTGCTCCCATAAAGATTACAGTGCCAGAAATCCTATAGAGGATTCTTTGAGTAGAAATAGACTTGATGGTGGTGATTTTCTTTCTTTTTTTTTTTGGATTTATACAAATTCAAATTAATCTACTAACTCTAAAGAATGACTGAAGGTTCCATGGAAAATGGTCTTAAGAAATAACTCAGCTTATTTAAAATGCATGAAAACCAACACTCTTTTCACTCATGCATTGCTACTTAAATATTTTTACCAATTTGGAAATACTTGAAAAAATCATTGAGTTTGTTGTATTTTCAAGCAATATCCTTGAACATTCTGTATACTTTATGTTTCCATCTAGTCCCAAATCTTTACATCCTATAACTTAATTTGCAACAGTGCCTTCAGGCTTTTGAAAAGGCAGCATGACATTTTTCACTGACATACTTCAGAGAAGCCATGAAATGATAAACTATAATATAGTCTGGCAGTTTGTTGATTTTAATCATTTATTTTGAAATGTGTTTAGACTTAGAAAAATACTAAAGAAAATCCATAAATCCATTGCTTGGATTCCCCAAAGGGTAACATTTCATTCTTTTTTGTTCTCTTTCTTCCTATCTGTCTCAACTACATTATTTTCTAAAGTTTTAGAGATTAAATTGTAGACATATTAAATATGTGAGGGTGTAATATCTGAAATTAAGGATACGCATTCTAAGGGTACTATTTTCATCAAGTTGATTTGGACTCACAGCCACCCTGTTAGACAGAGTAAGGGCGCTCCATGAAGTATCCAACCCCGTAAAACATGACCGGAGCAGACTGCTTCCTGTTTCTTGGAGGGAACCGCTGGTGGCTTGAATTGCTGAATGTTCAGTTAGGAACCAAAGGCACACCCACAAGCTTGCACTCTCGTTTGTCTTTCAGTTTATCATACGTTGGTAGCGTACATCGGTCTGGCGCTTCAAAGACCAGAAAAATTGCCCGAGTGTTTAGTAGATTTTCTTGACTAAGAACAGAATATGAATAAAGAATAAACTTTCTACATGTGATGGATGAAACAATGAAAATCTCATGAGCAGCAATGGAACACTGTAAGATATGCTGCTGCAATGTGAGTTCCAGGATTAGAGAACTGTTAGTCTAGGTTCATTAGAGAAACAAATCCACAGAAACTCATGTATAAGAGATAGTTTTATATAAAGGATAAGTGCACATCAAAAAACAAAAACATCCCAACCCAGTGCTGCCCAAGCCCACAAATCCAACACTAACTCATATGTCCACTACTAGTCCACAAAGTCCGCCTCCATCTCAAGAAACAGATGCAATGATGCTGACTGCAGGGGGGAAGCTGAGTGAGTGAATGTGTAAACATCTCTGTGCTGGCAGGGGTCTCCACATGGCTGTTCCAACACCTAGGGCTGCATCAGGGTAGGTACATGTGGCTTCTCCTCAGGGATGTCTTCCAAGAAGTGAGTCTTTCCAGCTGACGCAGGAAACTGGCTAAGGCAATTTCACCCTGGTCCGACCATCACAAGTAAGAGACCCAAGAATTAGAAAGGCCAGGCTCACCAAGCCACTTGTCCCTCCGCTCTTCAATTAACCCCGCATGTGTTTATCGGCCAGGTTGGTACAATAAACTAACTAAAAGACCATCATAATACCACTGGGGAAGACTTTCATTTTGTGATTAAAAAGTAACTAAAAATGAGGAAAAGCAGTTGCAAATATCGATTAACAATCAGAACATGGAATTAACAAGGAAGGAATCTAGGGAATGAAAAGTTAATACAATGAAACGGAATACATAAAGATTGATACCACAGACAATAGTAAGTTAAATTCCTTTGTTAACAATCATTTTCTGTAAGACAATCATGATTTACAACCTCCACTTGACTGCCAGTTGGCAGGAGCTTGGTTGTTGCTGTGATGCTGGAAGGACTTTCATTGATATTTCAAATACAGGCAGGGTCACCCAAAGTGAACAGATATCACCAGAACTTCCAGACTAAGAACTGACTACAAAGAAGAAATATATTTTCCACTTATAAATTAGCCCCTGAAAACCATGTGGACAGAATGGAAGCATTGTCTGATATTCAAAGACTCTGGAAAAGAAGCAGAACATTGTTGGGGATGGTGCCATAAGATGAGCCAATAAGACTGCGAAGACCTACCTTCTCAAAGTAGGGTTGACTAGACCATAATGAGGTGGAGGCAGTAAAGTTGTTGGAGCAAAGCCGTGTTGACTTTTATTACTCCTGGGCACAACTCAAAATGAGAAGAAACAGCTGCAAGCCTCAATCAATAACCAGAACTTAGCATTTAGAATAACTGGAAACTTCAAAATAAAATGAAGCACATAAGATTCTGTATTCTAGGATTAGTCAACTGAAATGGACTGATGGTGGTCATTTTGAATCAGAAAACCACATGTTTTCTTATATTGGCAATGACACAATGGCATTGTAGAAGAATGGCATTGTAGCCATCTTCATAAAAGGGCACTTCAAGATCTATATTGAAATATCATGCTACTTGGGATAGGAGTAAATCTATCTGCATTCAAGAAAACAAATCAATACAATTTCATTCAAATTTAAGCACTGACCACTAATGGTATGATGAAGAATTGGAGGAATTCTACCAACTTCTTCAGCCTCAAATTGATCAAGCAAGGAAGCAAGATGCATTGATAATTATTGGCAACTAGAATGCAAACGTTGAAAACAAAGAGAAAAATATGTCCTTGGTGATAAAAATGAAGTCAGAATTGTATTATAGAACATTGCAGGACAAATCACTTATTCATAGTGTGTTATTTTTTCTTTATTTTAATGTTATTAATAAATTTTAAGTATTACATATATCATATACATATGTCATTCCATAATTCAATCATGTCAAGCAGTATTGAACAATTGGTACCACAATCAGTTTCCAAAAATACTTTTTCTTCCTGGACTCCTTGAAATAGTCTCCGTTTTAGCCACCCCCACCTCTATCTCCGAGACCACTATACTCTACCCCCGAGCCCTTATTCCACTTGCTGCCCCTATAGGCTCACCAATCCTGATTTCATATCCAAAAACCCAAAATATATATACCACAACTTCAAGATGGTAACCCTGATGACAACACCTTTGAGATAAACCCTAAGATTAAAAAGATCAAAAATACAGAAAATGTCCAGATCAGGTTCAGAGTGCATCAAAGCGCGGATCAACTAACAAAGTTATAACAGTTAAGTCCGATTCATCCCTTTGATCTGTCATCCTCATCTCTCCAATGCACTCTGTTTAGTAACCACTTTCTTCCCATCCCTCCATTATGGATAGAGGGAGATCACTGGGGTGAATTTCCTATGTAGTTTCCACAAATATATATTGGGTTTCCACTGTCATACATAGACTTCTGCACATCAGATTCTCACAATTTAGCCTGATACTAATCCTTCCTTCAACTTCATATATGATTTACAATCCTTTGGTGACTGATGATGATGTACTTCTTCCATGTTGTGTTAGACAGGGTTCTCTAGAGAAACAAAACCAGAACACTTATGATTATAGATAGACAGACAGACAGACGGACAGACATATAGATAGATAGATAGATAGATAGATAGATAGATAGATAGATAGATAGATAGATAGATAGATAGAACACAAAGAAACAGCTAATTAGTCTCCGCATAGCAGTACAGAAGACTCAGTTCAACTCACTTCCGTGAGACAGTTAATATACTGACAGTCCCTCAACTCACAAGGGCTGCTGGGTGCAAGTCAAGGAAGCAGACATCGGAGTCTTCTGTAGGGCCATGCAGGTAGTCCAGTTACAGGCAGCAAACAGCAGGGCAGGAAATCAATAGTCAGCCAGATGACAGGTCCTACAGTTCCCAGCTTAAGTGATGTATACACCATCAGTGGGCCAAAGCAGGTCTTGAAGGAGCCTCAAACTGTAGTGACGTGGTCCATAGGTTGGGTGTCCCACATATCGTGCAGCTCACAAGTTGAGGCAAAGAACTAGCTAAGGCAGTCACACCCTGGTCAGATCATCAGAAAGCAAGAGACAGAAAGGCGAGGCTCACCAGACCATTTATCTCTTTGCCCTTCAATTAAACTGCAACCTTATTAATTCCACATTTATTTATTCGCCAGGTTGGCACAATAAACCTATCTATCACACATGTGGACTTAAGTTGATATCTCACTTAGATGGCTGCTTGTTTAGAAACAAGTCTATAAGACCCCAGACACTATTATATCTGATAGGCAGCATAATCTAATTTCTTCCTTGTGTTTTGCTACAGCACCCTTATCTTCTGTGTTTCCTTCCTCAAGGTGAGTATAAGCGGGGACATTATGTAAAACTAATTGTCCTTAATTTGGAGCTAGGATTTAGCGTGAGCCAAAAACTCATTCTTGGATCTGTGTTTTGTTTGTTTGTTTTATCTGCCTTTGGCTCTCCTTCAAACCCTCCTTGTTAATTTATTATAGAGTCTTATCATCATCCTCTTGGGGCATAATGATCTTCTGTTAATATGGTTTCTAATTAATGCCTGGTACTAATTTTTTAAAGCCCTGTTGAGAGAGGGATATTGGGTCAATATAGGCTAACTCTATATCACAGTACCTGAATTATTCACTTGTCCTGAATCAATCTTTCGTGGCTGGATATTATTTGCATAAACAATGGGAGTTAATTGCCAGAGGACTATACAATAACAATAACTGAGAATGCCCGTCATAAGTTTGCCAGAATAATACATATCTTAGTGCATATTTTGGGTTTTGATGGAGGAAGACCATGTTTGTCTGCCTACCAACAGTTTAACAATCTTGGTAAGCTGTTGTCCGTTGTCTCAGGCGCCAGGCATATTCTGAACCTAGTCTTCAGGTTACAAGTGTTAACGGTAGAGTGCAATTCAGTCAGTGGCGTTTCTGCTTTAGATCTCATTGCTGCAGCCTCTGGACCATGCTGTGTTGGTTGAAAGTGAAGGATTCAGGGTCCCAGCATTCCATGGTACTAAGCCTGAGTCCCCAAGATTCACCCAACCCAGGTCAATATGACCCATTTTGTGCATACCACCAAAGACATTCACTAGGGTCCCCAACATATTTCAAGTCATTTTTCTCACCAACTAGAAGTCAGACCTCCCTCATTTCTCCCAACAGACATGAATTTGTGATCCCCAAGATATGTTCACACTCTTCCCCTTCCCCTTCTCCTGACTTGATTATACCATCGGGTTCTCTCATCCCTCTGACAGGGCTGTCCACCTGTCCAGGTGGACCTCATCATAGGTTTACATGGTAGCCACTCAGTAGACAATATCCCTTTCCAGTCCTTGACCATTTGATCTCAAACTATGTGAGGCACACTCTGACAAGGTGACCTTCAAGATAGTGACATAGAGTGGATGGTTCATTAGCACCAGTCAGGCTCTCTACCAGGCTGTCTCCAACCCCTTCACCCTCTACCAGCCAGCACATTGGATGTCCTACAAGCCTGAGCTTGTGCTATTCTGCTGCTTGTTCTTATAGCACTGGGCTCAGACAGTGTGTGCTTTTGTGATGGACTAACGTCACTCAGCATAATGGCTTCCAGATTGCCCATGTCTTCATATGGCTCATAGTTTCATCTCTGTTTTGGGAGATGTGTAGTATTCCATTGTGTATCTTTACCAGAATTCTTTATCCAGTCTTCTACTGATGAGATTAGGCTGTTTCCAGCTTTTTGCTATTGCGAACTGTGCTAAAATGAACATGGGGGTAAACGTCTGTTCATGATCTGTTTCTATTTCTTTCGGGTGTATGTCAGGTAATGAATAGTATTGCTGAGTTATGTGGTATTTCAACTGCCATCAGTTTTAGGTATCACCACGTTGCCTTCCACAATGACTGTATGTATTTGCTATAGATAGGGTTCTAATCTCACCACACACTCTCCAGCATTTGTTGTTCTCAGTTTCATTATTTATTTGCTCTTTTTTAATTGGCCTATAATTATGGGTGTTAGGTGCTATCTCATGGTGGCTTTGACTTATATTTCCTGGATGGGTAGTGTTATGGAGCATTTCCTCATGTGTCTATTAGTTGTTCAAGTGCCATCTTTTGTGAATCATCTGTCCAGGTCCTTTGCCCACCTCTTGGGAGGGTTACTCGTTTTTAGTTTCTTGTTATAAGCTTGTAATACACTGTAGATTTTAATTGTCCTCTGTTTGTTATTAAATAACTTTTCCCAATCTGTGGGTTCTCTTTTTACTCTTTTAATGAAATCTTTTGATGATGTGTTATGTTTTCAATAGGTCCCACTCATCAATTTTGTCTTCCATGGAGTGTGTTATCGCTCCATGTGTAATACCCCGGGTGATCCCTGTACTTGAGTGCTTGGATTTGTCCCAATTCTCTCATAGATGATCCTGATAGCTTTGGATTTTACATTAGGTCTTTGATCTATCCTAAGTTTGTTTTTGTGCATGGCATCAAATATGAGTATTATTTCAATCTTCTGTTGGTGGATATCCAGTTTTTCTAGTTTCCTTCACCCATCTGCTTCCCATGTAATTCTTATTGGGCCTTTATCAAAAATCAGCTGTCTGATTGTGAATGTTTTTATTTCTGGTTTCTATTGTGATCCATTGACCTGTGTATCTACTATTATGCCAGTACCAGGTTGTTATGACAACTGAGGCTGTATAGTAGGTTTTGAGATCAGGTAGTATAAGACCACCTACTTTGTTCTTTTTGGCGAGTCTTTGCCATCCTCGGCTTCTTCTTTCTCAAGTGAAGTTGATAATTAGTTTTTCCATTTCCTTAAAGAATTATGCTACAGTTTGGTTTGAGATTGCATTGAATTTATAGACTGCTTTACATAGTATTGACATTTTCACAATAGAGTCTCCCAAGCCACAAACACAGGATAATCTTTTATTTGTATCAATCCCTTTTGGTTTCTTGTAGTAATTCTCTGTATTTCTTATTTTACAGGTATTTTGGGGTTTTGTTTTATATGTTTGTTTTTGGTTAGGTTTATTCCTACCTATTTCAGCTTTTGTGTGACTATTGTGAATAGTATTGTTTTCTTGATCTCTTATTTTGCTGTCTCATCACTGGTGTGTAGGAATCCAATTGAGTTCTGCTTGTTAATTTTATATTCTGCTAATCTACTAAACCCCTCTATTGTTTCCAACAATCCTGTTGTAGACACCTTAGGATTCTCAATATATAAAATCCTATCATCTGCAAAGAGTGAAAATCTCATTTCTTCTTTTCCCAATTATACTTCCTTGATTTCTTGCCATTGTCTTATGGTACTAGCTAGTACTTCCAGCCCAGTGTTGAATCAAAGTGGGGGTCAAGGTCATCCTTCCTGGGATCCCTTATTCATTGGCTTTTTCTTCATTGAGTATAATACTGGCTATTTATTTTTACATATGTGACCCTTCTTGTGTTAAGGATTTTTTCCTTCTTGTCCTATCATCTTGATAGCTTTCATTAGAATGGGTGATGAATATAGTCAAATGCTTTTTCTTTATTGTCAAACAGTTTTTCTACATCAATTGATATGATCATATGGTTCTTTTTTTGTTAATGTGGTGGATTACATTAATTATTCTTTGAATATTGAACCATCCCTGTAATCCTGGTAGGAATCCCACTTGGTCATGAGGATTTTTTTATAAGCTGTTGGTTTCTGTTGGACAAGATTTTGTTGAGGATTTTTGCATTGATGTTCACAAGATATATTGGTCTGTAATTTTCTATCTTTCTGGGGTCTTTGCTTGGTTTGGTATCAGAGTTATGCTGACTTCATTAACCGACTTTGGAAGTTTGCTGTCCTTTTCTATATTCGGGAAGAGTTTCTGTGGGATTGGTGTCGGCTCTTTTCTGAACAGTTGACAGAATGAAGCTGTAAAGTTATCAGGACCAGGACTTCATTTAGTTAGGAGTTTCTTGATGAATTTATCTATTTCTTCTTTTGCTACTGGTCTGTTCAAGCTCTAATGTCTGTTTGACTTAATTTTGGAGAGATACCTGATAACTGCTTTTCTGAGTCCCATAAGTTTTTTATGTTGTGCTATCATTCTCATTAATTTCTAGGAACTTCCAAATTGTCTCTCTATTTGGGCTATTATCCAATATTTTGAATAGTGTGTTTTGTGTCTCCAAGTGTTTATGTGTTTTTAATTCTTATTGATTTCCAGGTTTATGGCACCGTGATCAGAGAAGATGGTTTCAATGATCTCTACATGTGTAAATTTTCTCAGAATTGCTTTATGGCCAAGCATGTGGTCTATTTTAGAATATGAGCTATGTTCATTGGAGAATGTGTGGGGAATATTTGCTTCTTTTTAGCTGTTGGTTGGAGAGCTCTGTAAATATCTAAGAGGACAAGATGTTTGACTGTGTTGGTCAGTATTTCTCTTTCTTTATTTAGTTTCCTACCTGTTTATCTTTCATTGAGAGTGGTGTATTGAAGTCATCTACTTTTATTGTTGATCTGCTGATTTCTATTTTCACCTCTTTGAGGATTTGGTTGATAAGGGTAGAGGGTCTTTCTTTGGGTGCATACATACATATGGTTACCTGTTCTTGGTCTACTACTGTTCTCTTGAACATTGTATAATAACTTTTCTTGTCTTTTGTTATATTGTGTACCTTGAAGCCTATTTATTTGGAGATTAATACTGCCACCCCTGATGTGTTTTAATTGCTAATAACTTTGTAAACTTTTTTCCTTTCTTTGATTCTCAGTCTATTTTTATCTATGAATTTGTGTGGTGACTTTTGAAAGCAGCAGATTGATGGTCTGTTACTCATTGTCTCTTAATTGGTGTTACTCATTGTCTCTTACTCATTGTCTGTTATTCATTCTCTGTTACTCCTTGTCCACTCTGTTACTCATTGTCTCTTAATTGGTGTGTTTAGACCATTGACATTCAGTGTAATTAAATATGAAGGTAAATTAAATGTCGCCATCTCGCATTATTTGTGCTCAGTATTTTCCTTCCTTCTCTCTGTCTGGGGCTGGGTATGAGGAGTTCATTTGTGTCTTCACTTCTCCGTTACATCTCTAATGTTTTGTGTACTGTTTTCTGTGTGTTGGTTTATGAGTGGTGTATCATCTTGTGGTGATGTCCTGTTTCAGTGTTGCTATTGTTAATTTTCTACCCATAAATAATTGGAAAGTTGTGTTGTTATTGTTGTTTTAATTCTGGTTTTGTTATTACAATTCTCTAAATATTTCCTTGTTTGATAAACTTATTTCTCCTTCAAATTTTATGGACTGGTTTTTCTGGAAAAATGATGCTTGGATTGTATGTTAAGAGATCAGAAAAGGCATTCCACTACTTTTGAACAGCACTTCTTCAGAGTATTAAGTATCAAAGATATTACTCTGAGGACTAAGGTATGTCTGAATCAAGCTGTGGATTTTCAATTGCATCATGCATATGAAAGACAGACATCGAATAATGAAGATAAAAAAAGCGATGCATTTTTGTTGTGGTACTGTAGAAGAGTATTTTGAATGTAACATGGACTGCCAAAAGGACAAATCTTGTAAATTTTCAGCCAGAGTGCTTGTTCCTTAGAGGCAAGGATGGAGAGACTTCATCTTTCCCACTTTGGACATGTCAGAAGAGGACCAGTGCCTAGAGATTGACATCATGCTTGTTAATGTAGGGGGTGCAGCAAAAAAAGAGAAAGGCCCTTAAGGATATGGTTTGACCCAATGGCTGAAAGAATGGGTGAAAGCATAGGAACCATTGTGAGGGTTGTGAAAGACCAGAAAACATTTCGTTCTGTTATATACCAGGGTGCTATAGGTCACAATGGACTAATAATAGGATGGCTTGGGCCAGAAACACCTAAATCTCAAAGTTACATGCTTACCATTGAACCCTTTAAACAACCGTTGTCTGATAACGTCCTCTTCACTTTTTTGTAGAAACTAGAATGCTGAAATGGAACAAATAGAACACAATTAACAACAAATTAGACACAAGATGATAAATGTAATTAATGTTACTGAACAAACTTCTGAAATTATCAGATAGAAACTGTGGAAGTCTGGGTAAACTAGATAAACAAATCCACAGAAACTCATGTGTGTATAAGAGAGAGATGTATATATAGGGTAAGTGTACATTAAAATTTAAAAAAAAGCATCCAACCCAGTCCAGTCCAAACTCATAAGTTCGACAATAACACATCTGTCCAACACCAATCTACAGTCTTCCTCAAATTCACAAACCACACACAATGATGCCAAAAGCAGTAGCACCACAGACCAGTGGATAGAAAGTCTGACAGGGGTCTCCACACTGCCTCTCCAGCACCCTGGGCTACATTAGGGTAGCTACATGTAGCTTCTGCTCAGGGATGTGCCTCAGGAAGTGAGCCTTGCAAGCTGAGACAGAGAACTAGCCAAGGCAGCCACACACTGGTCCAACCATCAGAGAGCAAGAGACCAGACAACCAGAAGGACAAGATTAGCCAAGCCATTTATCTCTCCACCCTTCAATTAAACTGACCTTTAATTAATCCTTGTGTTTATCAGTCAGGTTGGTACAAAAAAACCTCAACTAGCTTTTTTTGTATTTTTAACACTTTAAGGAAGCATTTTGTGTAATATGTCCTTTCATTTTTAACTGCTGCTTCCATAGACTTTGCTTATGGATTCAAGTAAAATTAAATTCCTGTTAATTTCAATATTTTCCCATTTATTAGGATGTTGCATCGTGGTTCACTTGTGAGCATTTGCCATATAAAGTTTAAGAGGTAACCTCAGTGTAACTTGGCATCATTCCTTGAATATCATCAGTTCTGTATTATATAGTAGTTCCTGAAATGGTTGAACATAGTTTACTTTTGGTATGGTGACCAGGTGTATCCTTTCTGTCTTCTAATGGTTCTTACTTCATCAAAACGATGACTTTGCAAGAAATGGATGGTCAACATATTAGCCTAAATTCTCTTTTGCATAATAACTTGATAAAATATCAATACTTCAGTAAATAAGGTTATGTTTCCATTGATGGAAATATTTTAAGCCAAGTATGGCCCTATTATGGAACAGTATGCTTCCTTTTAAAATTGTATCAACATTTGGTAAACTATTGATGTTTATTTTATAATGTGCTAAGAAAACACACACAGGAATTACAGGATAATAGAGTATACAATTTCCTGTGTTAAAATGTATTCCATGAACATGTATGTACATGTACTATATGCATGTACATTTCATATGAGAGTAAGCTTGGATTCATTATTTTGACACTTGTCTCAGTCTACTTAGGATGTCTTTAAAAATAAAGGGTTCTAAAAGTGCCAATGAAAACTGTTTTAAAAGGAATCTGCTGGGGAAGTTAAATTCAAGGCTGAAAGATGAGTTTAGAACATCACATTGACTATTTTTGTTGTTGTTATAAAATAAAAGGTATGGATTTTCTCAAAGGAAAATCTTAAGACTAACTATGAAGAAGTGTCATGAAAACTGAAAAGTCTATTGGTGAAGAGAAGCCAAGGAAATTGTGCTGAGGCATTTTTTTTCCATTGGGGACAATAGACCTGCTCATTCTTCACTGGTCCTACTTGTTCACCTTACAGCCCTAATCTTGTCCCTTCAGATTTATTTTTGTCTACATGTCAAAGAACATTTAAAGAACACAATCTTAGCCTTTCAACACTGCCCAAACTTGCATTGTTATGTGGCATAAGTTGAAGAGTGCAGAATTTTGTGGAAGAGGGTCAAAGAAACGGATGATCACCTTCAGAAAGTATAGAACTAGATGGATCTTATTTGAAGAAACAATAATTTCACATATTTATAATTTTTAATAAAGGCTTCTAGGATATTTAACAATACTTGTTACTATTTTATTGTCATTTAATACCATTTCCAGGAATATTTTGAATCCCTGTCATATTACAGATATGAGAGGGTACCCCCAAAGAAAACATAAAAAAGCTTCACTAGGCAGAGCTTTCCTAGTACACATTTTTTACTGTTAGGAGAGCATAGAGCAACTTTCCCTGACTTAGTCCACCCAGTGGCATCAGCTGGGAAGCTTCTCTCTGGTCAGAGTGAATTTTTTCATAAGAGCAGTTTCTCTAGAACCTCATATTTTTATGATGACCAATTTAAGAGAAAAGCATGCAGCTTTGAAATTTTGTTTCGTGCTCAGGAAAAATGCTGCTGAAACTGTTGTGATTGTGAACACAGATTACATGGCCAGTGCTGCTGAGGAACACTCACGTTTATGAGTAGTATTCTTCTTTCATAAAAGGTGAAATATTGATTGCAGACAAACCTCATTCTGAACATCTGTCAACTTCCCAAAGAGAGGAAAATGTTGACAAAATCCGTGCACTTGTGCTCAGACCAACGACAGACCGTTGATGAGGTGGCGAAGTTATCTGGACTATCTGGGAGCTTGGCTCAATGACTTTTAATGGAATATTTTGGAATCCGAAGGATAGCTGCAAATTTGGGCATCGAGTTCTGACTGAGTAGGAAAAAAGAGCATTGAGTAGAAGCATGCCAGGCTTTGAAAGAACAGTTCTGAAGCAACCCAGACTCTTTTTTTCTAGTTCATCACTGGTGATGAGACATGATGCTATTCTCACAACCTCAAAAGCAAACAGCAATCAGGTCAGCGGAACGCCCCATCATCACCTTGCCCTCCAAAAGCTTGTCAAGTGAAATAAAAGATGAAGATGATGCTAATTTGTTTTTGTGATGTGAGGGAGAAGTGCATTTGCATTCATTCCACCAGGTCAGACTGTTAGTCAACTTTCCTTTTAGGGCTTCTGAAAAGATTCCCTAACAGTGTGCAACATAAAAAACCTGATGGATGGCAGACTGGTTTTGCCACTACAACAATGCACCTGCTCACATAGCCATCTCAGTGTGCCAGTTTTGGGCCAAAACAGTATGCCTCTCTTGTCCCACTCACTTTAATCACCTGATGTTGCTCTATGCGACTTCTTTTTGCTTCTATGAATGAAAATGGACATGAAAGAAGAGTAATTTGATGACATAGAAGACTTGAAGGAAAAAAAGCAACAATGGAGGTGCTGTTACCCATCCAAACAGATGAGTTTAAAAATATTTCCAAGAAGGAAATCACAGATTTGACAAATTTATTAAGTGTAGTGGAGAGTACTTTGAAGGCAAAAAGATTGTTTTGTAAAAACTTTTAAATACACAGCTTTGAAAAAAATCCATTCATTTTTTTTCTACTACCTCATACATGTGCCTGTGTGTAGGTCAGTAAGTATTCTAACAGAAAATGAAAAAAGAAATGAAGAAAATTTTTAATTGGTTAATAATAAATACCTTCTAATTCTAAAATATAGAACATTGAGTTCAGTGCTATTAAATGGGATTCTAATATATATTAAAGCAGTAGTGTGAGTGGCGATACTGGGAGGGTAGAGGGAGAGTGGGTTGGAAAGGGGGAACCAATTACAGGGATCTACAAGTGACTCCTCCCTGGGAGATGGACAGCAGGGAAACGGGGTGAAGGGAGATTCTGGATAGGGCAAAATATGACAAAATAACAATCTATAAATTATCAATGGCTCATGAGGGTGGGGAGAGCGGGGAGGGAGGGGGAAAAAAGAGGACCTGATGCAAAGGACTTAAGTGGAGAGCAAATGCTTTGAAAACGATTAGGGCAAAGAATGTACAGATGTGCTTTATACAATTGATGTATGCATATGTATGGATTGTGATAAGAGTTGTATGATCCCCTAATAAAATATTTTTTATATTTTATTGACCTTTAAATAATTTATTTTCATGTTGATTTGTGAAAATTAAAAAGTGAAAAATGTTTTGTTTTAGCTATGAAGGCTATATGACTGTCAAGGAAAGAGATGAAGAAACAGGAGATCATTGCATCCCTTTATCTTATGAGGACAATTTGAGCAGCAGACAGGGCAAAACAGGGCGGGCCAAAAAATGGGGACCAGCAAGACACTGATACTAAGGTACAAATGTGATTAGTTCATTTTACATGTGCCGCCTTAGAAGAGAAACACTATGTTTTTGGGCGGGATATTTAACACATAGGCACAATTAATTAGTAACTGAATAAGTCTTTTAATGAGAATGTTGACTACAATATTCTATTCTGTACCAGTTCTGGTTTTCTGTCAGCTCCAGTTAAATAGAAAGCATATTTTCAGATGTAGTAAAGTGGTGTTGTAGATCCATTTATTTCACTTTTGTTTATGGCCACATATTTCATGAATAACCACTATGGAAAATGAGAATTTCTATTTAACTGCTAAGTGTTATTTGAAGTTAACACCATCAATAGACTGAAAATTAATGAAGAAAAAATAAGACACATTTTTTGTTCAGTCATCTATTAATATTTTACCAATATATAACCCACACTTTCCTGTGGTTAGGAGTAAGGCATGCTTTTATACTCTTGGAATATTCTGTAGATAGTATATAGATAGATGAAGATAAAAATATAAATTTAATAAATTATGAATAACTGAAGAAGCGATTGGCATAACACAAAGAAAGAGGTTGCAATTTTCCATATATGTATAAGGCACCTAAACCAGGATTCATACATGATTTGACTAATTGATTTGAGATGGGAAAATGTTGAATATTTTAACAAAGAGAGCATGCAGGAGGCAACTGTTGCTGGAAGTGAAGAGAGGCAGGGAGAGATAAAATGTCTTTCTATATGAGAAAGCTTACAGCTAAATCAGAACCAATACTGAGCTAGACAGGTAGTCAGGAGATGCCTAAACCTTGCTACTATTTCTATCAAATTTTCCTTGCGAAAAATCCATCTCAGAATGTTCATTAGGAAACTCGAAATTTCTTTATACTCTAATCTACTCTCTCCTTCTATGTCTTACTAAGTAAACTCTCATAGTGCCCATCTTTTCAAAGACTATTGATTGGATCACTGTAATCATTAGCCTTAAATCTACCTTCATACAGGTTGATAAGCGCTCCAGGGGAAAACTGCATCATTAATTTGGATTATGCTTCTGAAATTCTACGTTCTATAACAATAGATATTTCCTAAATGCTGCCTTGGTGAGTTTGCTCAACTAATCCTATCTGGACTTATTAAAATATTTTAATTTGTTATACCTATTTTGTATGTGCCCTTTGAACATAAAACCAATGGATCCAGAAATCAATCAAATATGTAATCAAAATGTATTGATAGGTAATGGTGATTGGAATGCAAAAAATGGAAGCAAAGAGAAGGAATCAGTTGTCAGAAAATATGGACTTGGTGATAGAAATGAAGCTGGAAATCACATTATAGAATTTTGTAAAACAAATGATTTGTTCATAGCAAGTATCTTTTTTTACAATAATACAAGTAATGGACTGTGGAGATCCTTGAAGAGAAGGGGATTCTGACCACTTCATTGTGCTCATTTGCTACCTGTACATGGATCAAGAGGCAGTTGTGTGAACAGAACAAGAGACTAGTACATGGTTTAAAATCAGGACAGGTGTGAGTCAGGGTTGTATCTGCTCGCCATACTCGTTCAACCTTTATACTGAGCACATCATCGAAGAAGCTAGATTAGGTGAAAAAGAATGTAGCACCAGGATTACAGTATGTAGGTGACACAAACATGCTCTCTGAAAATGAGGAAGACTTGAATCGCTTGCTGGTGAAACTCAAGTATTGCAGCCCTCAGTATGGACTACAACTCAATGTAAAGAAGACCCAAATCCTCACTGGACCAAACATAACCAATAGGTAACAAGAGCAACAGGTAATGTAAATAGAGAAAAGTTTGAAATGGTCAAGGGTTATATTGAATCCACATCCAATGCTCATGGAATCAGTCATCAAGAGATCAAAAGATATACTGAAGAACAAGGATGTTACTTTGATAACTCAGCTGTGCCTGACCCAAACCATGTTATTCTTCATTCTTTTATATGCATGTGGGAGTTGGACATGGCATAAGGAAGACTGTAAAATAATATATGCATTTGAATTGTGGTGCTGGAGAATGCTGAAACTATCATGGACTACTAAAAGGTCAAGCAGATCTGTATTGCCAGAAGTAAGGGCGCAGTGTGCCTTAGAGGCAAAGATGGCACAGCTTTTTCTTACACACTTTGTATAGATTGTGAGGAGAAACTGATCCCTGAAGAAGGATATAATGTTTGATAAAGTAGAGAGGCAGCAGTAAAGAAGAGAGCTGGATTGACACAGTGGCTGGGGCACAGGAACCACTGTGAGTGTTTCATTCTGTGGCGCCTCCGGCCTAGGGCCACTATGGGTCTCAGCTGACTCAATGGCACCTACAACCCCATTGCATATTTATCCAGAGTCCTGGTGATGCAATGTGTTATGACCTGGAGTGCTAATCATAAGATCAGTTGTTCAAACACACTAGCCACTCTGCTACAGAAGGATGGGCTATCTGAGCCTTAACATTTTTACAGCTTCGGAAACCCAAAGGGGCAGTTTTATTCTGTCCTAAATCATTGCTATGAATTGGATTCTACTACATGACAGGGGTTGTTGGACATTTTATTAAAATTTGCGTGTTTGTGTATGTGTACCAAAGGGCATGAAAACAAACTCAGTGCCATCCAGTCAATTGCAACTCAGTTCAATTCTATTACTATAAAATAGCCTTTTGTTTCTGAATTTCATGTAAATAGCATGCAAATAACATTTAATTTTAAGTGCGATGTGTTGGGCTTATCATTCACTTGGTGTAAGTCTAAGAGCTACATGCGTGTGTGTATATATAACTTATGTTTTCTGTATTATAGTATATAGGATTTTATAGCATACTATATCCAGTCTCTTGTTGATGGCCTGTTTTTTGGCAGTTAATTGTGTTAGAAACAATGTTGTACATGTTACTCCTATGTATGCACTCACTTCTTATGAATACATAGCCAGAGGTGAAGTTGATGGGTCAGAGACTATGAATGAGTGGATTAATGGATGGATGGGCAGTTCTGTCTATCTATCTATCTATCTATCTATCTATCTATCTATCTATCTATCTATCATCTATCTATCATCTATCTATCATCTCTCATATCTGTCTATATAGAGAGAGGGATGGCCATATAAATGTGTATGCATATATAAATATAATTTTCGATAAAGTTGAGAAAGAGCTAGAGAAATGGTCAGTTTTCCAAAGTATTTGTACCAAGTTGTACTCCCCCAACAAACGAGTCTATATTTTCTTCATGGCATTTAATTTTCTCACTTCCTTTAATTATAGCTACTTTAAATGGTTTTGCATTTCCCTGATAACTAATGACACTATCTGTTTCAATTATTTTAATTGAACATTTGGATAACTTTTTAATGAAGTATCTTTTTATGTCTAGTCACTTAAGATTGGATCCATAGGACTTTAAGAGGTTCCTGGGTATTGCCCAGGATTAAATGCTCTACTACTAGCCTAATGTTGGAGTTTAACCTCACTGAAGAGAGTCTCAGAAGATAGGCCTAGGGATGTGTTGCTGAAAAGTTACCACACATGAAGTGTAATTTTAGCTACATGGTTTTGTGGCTTCACTTTAATATACTTATTTTTGGAGTCCTAATATGCTACTTAAGGAATCTGACAAATCTGAGACTGTGGAACTCTGAGGAAGCCTGGGACATATGAGACAAGATGATCTAATTGATATCCCAGTTGAATTCCAGCATTAGGGAGCTTCATCTTCTAGTAACTCAATAGAATTCAAGCCATCCTTAGCTATTGTGTCAATTTCAGTTCACTAATTTGTGGTCCCAAATAATATGAACTAGGGACAAAGCATTCTTTCTGTGTTCTGTCCATAGGCCTGACAGACAAAAACTTGATATATGAAAGGAACAGAAAGTGAATTTTATACTGCTTAATTTGCAGTGATATAAAGAGGAAAGAAACTTGTATTAAGTATTTTCTATTTTTATTATATGATATTTTATCATGAAAAGGAAAAAAAATATCAAATTTTTTTTTACTTGTATTGAGATAATCATAGAATTGCTCCCTATATTCTGCTAATGTAACAAGTTTTGCTGGTTAAATTTTGAATGTTAAAGCAAATCTATACTCTTTTGCATGCTAAAACCAATTTATACACTAATTAGTCATGATGTTATTTCCTTTTTAATAAATTGCTGGAAACAGTTTGCTAATACTACATTTAATAGCTTGATATCTGTGTTCAATAGAGTTATTGGCTTATAACTTTTTTTTCTTAAAATAATATTTTAGGGATGAATATGAATATTTTAAGTTTTTAAAATGTGTTTAATGAGATATGTTTTCTTATATGTTAAAGATGTTTTGACCCAAGATGAATATTATTTCTTCAATATATTTTTAGAGAAATTCATCAGTCTGGAATGTGCTGAACTATTTGTGCTTAGAATTTTCTTTTTGGGAAAGCTTTTAAGAATAAATTCAACATCTTTAAATAGATATAGGACAACTATGACATTTTTTCTTGTATAAATTGTCTTATTCAATAATTAGTATATTTAATTATTCTTTCTAATGTATTACAAAGTGTTATAAAATTATTAACTCTAGTGCCAGACTTGGTCAATTTTTATATTTGTCCATATTTATTTAATTGATATATTAAACATATTTATTTTGATGTCATTGATGGCTAAATGTAAAACTGGTTTTAAATCTAGATCTGTTTATATTCAGTATTTCACCTTTTAATTATCATTTACTTTAATGTATTAAAATCTAGATACTTTATTATTATTATTACTATAAATTATGCACTCCTAATTGTTGGGGATATATTGTAGAGAATATAGAGTGTTACTTTCATCTAAGGTTTATTAAAACTTTGTCTCCACTGCAATAATGTGTTCCTTACAACTCTCACTCACTTACTCACTTACTCATTCATCCACTCACTTTCATCAAATTGATTCCAACTTACAGCTAACCTCATAGGAAATGTAGACTCTTACTCTCTATGGAATAGAAAGCCTACTATTTCTCCCATGGAGTGGTTGGTGGTTTCAAACGACCTTTCGGTTTTCAGTCCAGCATATAACCACTGAGTCACCGGCATTTTCCCTTTATTCTTATGGCATAGGGATTCTTTTTCTGAATTGAATGGCTGGCCTAGGTTTCAAAGTCTCTCCATGGTGATGATAATTTGAACTCCAATGTCCTTTTAGCTTTTATTGTTCAATACCTCACTACTTTACTGTTGTAGTTTTAGAATGTGGTAATGAAAATATAAATCTATCTTGCCATTATTATCTTAGGTATTCTTGTGGGTTTTTCATATCCATTCCGATACATTTAAAGATCACTTCATAAAATTATATACATATAAATACATGCAAAAATCATGTTGGGGTTTACAGTAGAATTAAATTAATTCCATAGATTAGTTAGGGGAGAACTGAATTCTATGTAATGTGTAATCTTCTAGTACATATAACTGTTTTATTTTCCATTTGGGATAGGGATATTCTTTAATTTCTCATTAATATTTTGTAGTTTTTCTGTAGCAGTATTGAAGAGATTTTTAAAATTTATTTCTAGCTTTTGCTTGTTTTTATATGAAATTAAGTGAATGTTTAAAAAAAATTGTATTATAACTTCTATTTTATAATTTCATGTGGCCTGTTCCTCAAAGTACTATTGCTCAGCATATATTGATTTTGGATTCAGAAACCTTAAAAATAATTATATATCCTTAAATATTTTTAATAATTTAGAATTGAAGGATAATTTTGGGTTACCCGGGTCCTTGACACTTGTGCTATGCAGGGTTCTCTAGAGAAACAAAGTAGGACACTTATGATTTTATGTATCTATAAAAAGATAGGCTTATTTAACAGCTAATTAGTCCATACAGCAATCCAGAGGGCTCAGTTCAGCTCACCTTCATAGAACAGTTAATATACTGAAGGTCCTTCAACTTAAGCTGGCTGCTGGTCCAAAACCAAGGAAACAGAAAATACAATCTGTCCTCAGGCAAGAAAAGCAGAGTTGGCTCACAGGCAGCAGATGGCAGGGCAGGGCAGCAACAGTCAGTAGCATGGGACCATAGCGAAGTCAGTCTGATAGAGTCTCAAGTTCTATCGATGCATGCAAAGCAAGACCATCCACCAGCAGTGTGGTGAAGCGGGTCTCAGTGGAGCTTCAAGCTCTAGTGATGCATAGCAAGGCAACATGATCTAAGTGTTGTCTCAGCCCACAGGTAATGCAGCACACCAGTGAAGCGAAACTAGCTCAAGAATTGACACACTGGTCTGATCACCAGGGAGAAAGAGGTTGGCCTTGGAAAGCATTTATCTCTGCCACCCTCCATTCAAGCTGTGACCTGATTAAACTCTGTTCACATATTCCTATGGAAGCCTGGTGGGCACAATAAACCTAACTATCACAACTCCCAACACACACACACACACGCACACAGAGTTGAAAGTGTATGAATAAATCTCATAGCTAAATCCTGTTATGGATTAGTAGTGAATCAGCATTTCACAAACCACAAAACCTGTCTCCCTGGTCCTTATTATAAATAGTGACAAAATCTATATCAATGCTCCTTTTTAGTGTCTTCCAGAAAGTTATTTGTACAAAATAATCTTTTAAGCCATGAAAAATTCAGAAATACTTTTTATGTTCTGTGAAGTAACATCTTTAATGCTAAGATTTTACATTTTAATTGCAGTCTTTATAAAATCTGTTTCGGTTAAATTAAATCCATATTGATAAATGTTTTAGATTTGTGTTTGAAGGTTGTTAAATGAAGAAAATAGCTTTAATTATATTTGTCTCCACTTTTTAATGAAAGACTATATAATTGCATGATTCTATTGAATATTTTTTACAGATCAAGGGCTTTAGTGACTAAGACTCCTAAATAAGAAATGCATGTTATCATTTTATCAACTCTCATCTGGCACAAAATCAGGGACATTCATAGCATATTTCCATCAAGTTCATGTTGTGCCATTTCTATTTTCACTTTTCAGTACCAGCTGAGTAGTAAATACAAAATGCCATCATTGTACATGGCAAAAATATTTTTTGCATCTTGATACTCACCTTCCTCTGGTAAGATTTGGCATTTATCTAATTTTTCACTTATTTTCAGGAACAACCTCTTTTAATAAGTATAATTATTTAGGAACTATATATACATTGTAGTTACTCTTCTGAATTCTGCCACTAGTCAAATCGGTTTCTTAGGCTACCATGAATAATAAACAATAAAACTCATTGCCTTTGAATTATGTTCAAGTCATATTTTTTAACTAATAACATCACGTCTGATTTAGAGCAACCTTATACCATAAGTAGAACTACCTCTGTCAGGCTTTGAAACTGTAATTCTGTTCTGGAACAAAATCTTCATCTTTCTCCTATAGAGTAGCTGCTTATTTCAAACTACTGATTTGAAGTTTGCAGCCCAATACATTGACCAAAAGAACCTATAAAGGGTTTTCAGGGCTTCGAACATGGAATGTGTGAAGTTTTAATCTGGAAATTTGAAAATGATCAGCAATGAAATAGTAAGCATAAGATCAATGTGCTAGGCATTACCAAGCTAAAACACACTTGCATTGTCCACTTTGCATTAGAAACTGCTGTGATTTACTATGCCAGAACTAGCACACAAAGTGGAATGGCATAGCATTCATCGTCAAAAGACATTTCAAAATCAATCTTATAGTACTGCGCTGTCTGTGGTAGGATTCTATGTATCATTCCTTCAAGGAAATCCAAGCAATATAACTATTATTCAACTATGTCCAACAATCACAAAGTGATGAAGAAATAGATGAACTCTATCAACGACTTCAATCAGAAAATGATCAAACATGCAATCAAGATGCATTGATAATTATTAGCAATTACAATGCATAAACTAGGAGAAAAACAAAGAGGAAGAAATCATAGTTTAAAAACGTTGGCTTGGTGATAGAAAGAAAGCTGGAAATCTCATAATAGAATTTGTAAAACCAAGGATTTGTTCATAGCAAGTATCTTTTTCAACAACAGAAAAGGTGAATGCACATGAACTTCTTCAGGTGGAATACATCAAACTCAAAATGACTACATCTATGGGAAGCCATGATGGAAAAGCTCTGTATTAGCAACTGAAACCAGGCCTGGGGTTGACTGCAACCAACCATAAATTGTTCATGTTTACATTCAGAGCAAAGCTGAAGAAAACTAAAGCAAGTTCGTGAGAGTCAAAATATGACCTTGTGCCGATTCCACCTGAATTTCAGATTTGACACATTAACACTAATATTGGAAGGCCTGATGAGGTGTGGGACATTATCAAGAACATCATCCATGGAAAATCAAAAGGTCATTATAAAGACAGGAAAGAAGAAAAAAAGTGGATGTCATAAGAGATCCTGAAACTTTGTTCTAAAACACAGAGTACCTGAGGCACATTCAAGAAGCGATGAAGTGAAAGAACTGAATAGAAAATGCCAAAGGACAGCTCAAAAAGACAAAGCCAAATGTTATAAAGATATGTGCAAAGACATAATTAGAGAAGCAAAAGGGAAGAATATCCTTAGGATGTTTTAAACTTTAAGAACACAAGAAAAATTCAACCCTGGAGTGGACAAATGGAAAGATTATATTGTAAAAACGTTTAATAATTCAGTAATAAAGAAAGAATAAACATTGTCATTAAACCAAAAAGAACTCGTCAACATGCAATCATTTCAGGAGGTAGTATGAGAAAGCAAGTATGGTACTGAAGGAAGAAGTTTGAGATGCACTGAAAGCATTAACGCAAAACAATGCTCCATCAGTTAATGTAATATGATTTACAATGTTCAAAAAATTAAGGAAGACTCATTCATCTATTTCTAGAATACTAAAGACAATTTCATAGCAAACTGACTTGAAGAGATCCATATTTTTACCCATTTCAAAGAAAGGTTACCCAATAGGATACTGAAACTATAGAACAATATCATTGATAGCACATGAAAATACAATTTTTCTGAAGATCATCCACAAAAGTTGCAACAGTACATAGACAGATGCTGCCAGATGTTAAATCAGATTCTGAAAAGGATGTGGAGCAAGGATATCATTGCTGATGTCAGGTAGATTTTGGCTCAAAGCAGAGAATACCAGAAACATGTTTACTTGTGTGTTATTGATTATACTAAATCATTGGAATATGTAGATCATAAAAACTATGGATAACCTTGAGAAAAATGGGAATTCCAGAACACTTCATTTTGCTTCTGTAGAACTTTTACATGGGTCAAATGAAATGTGTGGGATAGAAACAAGGGAATAATACATGGTTTTACATCAGGAAAGGTATATTTCAGAATCCTTCTCACAATATTAATTCAACCTGTATGCTGAGCAAACCATCAGGGAAGCTGGATTATATGAAGAAGAATGTGGCATGAGGATTGGAGGAAGGCTTATGAACAACCTGTATTATGCAGATGACACAACCTTGCTTGCTGAAAGTGAGACGGATTTGAAGCACTTGATGATTAAGATCAAGGAATGTAGTCTTCCATATGGTTTACAAACCAATGTAAAGAAGACCAAAATTCTCATAACTGAACTATTCTCTTAACATCATAATAAATAGAACAAGTTTTTAAACTGTCAAATATTTCCTCTTGTTTGGATCCCCAATCAATACTCATGGAATCATCGGTCAAAGTGAAAAGAAGAGCTGCATGCGGTAAATGTGCTGGACAAGACCTCTTCAGATTGCGGAAAAGAAAGGTGTTACTGTGAGGACTGAGGTGCACCTGACCCGTCCTGTCACTTTCAATGACCTTACATACATGCAAAGGTTAGGCATTGGATAAAGACTGAAGAAGAGTTGATGCATTGGAGTTGTGGTGCAGGTGGAGAAAATTGAAAGTGCCATAGGCTACCAAAGGGATAAATCAATCTGTCTTGGACAAAGTAAGGCCACAGTGCTCCTTAGCGGCAAGGACAGTGAGACGGTGTCTTACATACTTTGCACTTGTCAGGAAAGACCCTTCCCTAGGGTGGGACTTCCTCTTGGGTAAAGTAGAAGGGCAATGTTCTATTGTGTTCTATTGTGAATAAGGTTGTTGTGGGATGGATCTGATTGGATTGCTCCTGACAACAACAAGTCTGTAAATCTTTATGGTCACACACAGGCTCACCTTTCTCTTGCTGAGCTGCTGGTGAATTTGAGCCATCAATTTTAGGGTGAGCCACCCAATTCTTAGCCAATAATGCTAAGAAGTTTCTTTGTGAATAAAAAATAGCAGTTATTCATGATTCTTTTAGGAGTTATATAAGATATTTTATATTGAACAGTACAGATATTTATAACAATATCTACCACCATTCTAGAAAAATGCATTTACAGATTGGGAATCTTAATTTCAAGGTTTGAAGTATCATAAAGAAACAAAGTGGAGAAAAACATTACAAATTGGGGGTAAGCCATTATCTTTCCATTTTTCTTTTTAAAAGCCCACTGCATTTGGGATGCTTGATAAACGATAGTGTGTGTGATGAAAACTGGAGATTTCAATTAAGTTTCACAGCTTCCAGGGTCTTCTATGGCCTGTTCTTCTTTTGTTAGGACGACATGGGCAGCTTCCCACTACCAGCATTCTCCATCCATTGGACACCAGAGATATTTGAGACTTGCTCTCACATATCAATTATATGCTAAAGACAGCCTTACATTAAACTAAGCTTTCTATTGAGCAACAAATCAACAGAAGCTCAATGTGTGAGGTCACCACATGTGTATCTGTGTAAAATTATCCTTAGCATCCTATGATGATGGTGGAACATTTAAGATCAGAAATGGAAAGATATGGTTTTATATGATTACACAAGATTATGACTCACAGTCTAAATTGACTGTAAAAATACCAAGATGAAATTGAAACAGGAGCATGGCATGGTAAGGTATGCATGTTTCATGGAATGTGCTGCCTATGTTACTATTACAGAATAGGCTGGGGTATCATTTAAGGAGATATAAATAATCAAGATAATATGTGAAAGGAATCTAGTTATATTTGAACACTCTTTTTTGGGAAGAAAAACAAGTGCATGAAGTTGGAGTCTTTACCTTGAGAAGTATTCCTTTTTGAAGATATTTCTCAAAGATAAGGTTATTTTACTCAATTCTGATACAAAAGGAAAAAAATAAAAGCTGGTAAAGGATATTTTAGATTTGACTTGTTTTGCACATAGGTTTAACAGTCTGAAAATAAATGTCTGTAAACAAGGAAGACTATAAATTAAAGTAAACTTATATGCGATTATTTTAAGTGCTAGTTTTCCAGTTATGTCCCAAGAGAGGCATAAGCTGTAAAATAAATGCAGTACTTTCATAGCATAAACAGTTACTTGTCCTTTGAGATGTAGACAACTGTGTATTTACAGGCTACATATTCATAGACAGCAGTTCATCTCCCCACACTAAAACATAGCCGTTATGTGCAGAAAGCACCAGCATCTATTGTAAACACAAACTGTGACATAAGACTTAGAGTTCACAATGATTTATTCTAGTTTTATAAAAAGTTTTATGAAAAGATACTTAATAGACTTTGTATTATTTCAATACATTACTTACAATGTTGTAAGTAGGATTCTACAATCCTACTTTAAAGTAGAAAAGTTGATTTCATGTTATTATATATGTGTCGGACTTCAAAAATATGGAAAAATGGAATGGAAACATAATGGAATTTTTCCATGAATGTTTTAAAGCCCTTCCATATATGACTGGGTATTTCTTTTTTGTTGTTTTGTTTTTCTTCTTCTAATCCCCAATTTTATTTGGTTTGTCTTATTATATCTAACAAAAGTATGATATTTATAGAATAACAGTGTCTTACACAGCACTTCATTTTGGAGTAGTCCACAGTTGTTGATATATATGGAAGGGCTTTAAAACATTCATGGAAAAATTCCATTATGTTTCCATTCCATTTTTCCATATTTTTGAAGTCCGACACATATATAATAACATGAAATCAACTTTTCTACTTTAAAGTAGGATTGTAGAATCCTACTTACAACATTGTTCAATGAATGATAGTCCACATATAAGGGTTTTAAAAATTGAATTATACATGAATGTTGATTAGATATATTGTAATACCTCTGCCTTAGCGCAATCAGATTTCCACTGACAGAGGAGTTGAAAATGTCAGGCTTGGTATGTGTAGGTGGGAGGCTAGAAACAAATTTCCATAATATTAACAAATATATATTAATGCTTTGATGTTTATATTCTTTCTTCTCAGGAACTAAACTAATGATATTTTATTGGTTTATGACATAGTTGACTACATAAATCTGAAATAATTATCATTCCTTGATTCTATAAAACCTTTATATATTTAGTATTATAATAACTAGTCCAATGTGTATTTTGATTTATGTATCTGTGAGATGTCTTATGCTGGAGTTATTTCCAGATAGGTCTAATGCAAAATGTATTAAAAAAACCTGCTAAATATCAATGCATTCTTGTTAAAGCACTGGGTTTTATAGATGTTCTGTAAATATGTTAACTGTCTGATTGGATTCCTTTATACATTGAAACTCCAGGCAAAAATGTTCAGTGGTGTTCTGCAGGGTTGAATCTTTGATCATAGACATGATTAAACATAAAATATGCTGATATAATCTTAGAAAATGAGTGATTAATTAGGATGGAAGACATAATCAGGATTCTAATAGAACTCAGCAAGCTAAAATGATGATTAAACACTGAAAAGTTCAACTTCAGATGAAAATATATAAAGAACAGCACTCAGCATTAAAGAACTCTGATTCTTACATTAGAATACGTTTGTTATAACCATGAAAACATTAGGAATTTCAGTTTACTAAATATTAGAGCATTTATAATTGTTTTCTGTATATAATGATAATCCTAAAACCAGACCTACTGCCATCAGAAAGATTCATTCTTATAATGACCTTAGATTTCATTTCAAACCATAGATCTTTATAAGAACAGATGGCCTCATTTTTTCCCTAAAGAGAGGATGGTGGATTTGAATCAGAAGCCTTGAAGTTAGCAGCCAAACACCAATCCCAGAGTTCCTTCTGCATATTGATCTTCCTTATAGAAGGTCTTGTACATGGCACCAATTGCCATTGAGTCAGATTCATGGTGATTCAATGCAGAGTAGCACTGTTAATTTGCTAATGGATTTTAAATGGCTGAATTATCAGAAAATATATTGCCAGAATTTTAAACCATGGCACCTCTGAGAAGATTAAATATTTTAATCCTTCCATTAGCAGTTAAGGACTGTTCTGGAACTCAGACACACCTTTTTTCAGAGGAAGAATGGGTGAACAGCTGAAGTTACAGAATATTTCTTCCTTCAGCGGGAGGTAGAAGTAAACTCATGTTGATTTTGAATACAATTCATAAGCTTGAATAGTGCATTAAAATGTCTTATATGTAGAATTAGTTATTATTAAGTGTCTTGAATTTACTTGGGATGCCTCTTTCAGAAATAGTCTCTAGCTCCCACCCAATGATTAAGTGGGAGCATGTAAATAGTGTATGGAACTGGTAAGGAGATTCAAGTTTAAGATCAGCCAAAGGTCAAATTTTATGAGGCAGAGGACAGACATTCCTCCACCCTCCAACCATCTTTACCCTAAGCTGATCACATCAATCCCGCCCAGGGCACTCTACCTCCCTATTGGATTTGATAACCCATTGCATCGGTCACATAGAACCAACGAACAATAATTACGATTATGTGCATTAGTAGGCAAGTTAATGAGTTTAATTTCAGGACCAGAGCATTAAAGATACTGCCTTTTGTCTGTAGGGCCACTTTCTAACCATCTAGACAGACATAGCTCTCTATGATCCAGGATCTCGAAGATACAGGCTCCTTTGGCTTCTGTTCTGCTCAGTGTTAAAAAGGCTTGTTGCATGGATAAATATGCAAAAGCCATCCGACACTCGAAGCTAGCCACCTGCTTAAAGGCGATGAGTTTTACTGTTTGGTAGGTTGGGAAACCTGCCGCTCTTCCCCAGCTCTCAGTGATTTGGCCTCTGTTGCCACCACGCCCGTGATCAGGAACTGTGAATGTGTGCCCTCCATGCTTTCTCTCTTGATGACTATGAGTTCTTGCTTCTGAGATAGGTCATGTGTATCTAGTGGAATGATAAAACTGACCAATCCTCACTTTGAATTTAATCATTGATATTGTTTGTTACTTATTTTAATCCATTAAGAATGCGATTGGTGTGTTAGAATAGTGATTCTAAAGTTAGTATTTATCCAAAATTCTTTTTTTCTTATGTTTCAAACATGTATGTAATGCATAATATTATTCTAATTTTGATTTTAGGAACAGGGAACCTGTAACTCAGAAATGCAGACTTGTGTAGCTCAGTCAATTCCCAGTGTATTAAGTATGTAATGTGAAACACAGACCTGCAGTACCTGGGATAACGCTTAGTCTTTTAGAATAGTCTATGTTAAGTGCCATTTAAAGACAGTTTTCATTACTGAAAATTAATTTGGGATATTTAAAATTACAATATTGAAGTATACGAAAGTTGGAATTATTCTGCATTTTTCTATGATACTATCACATAAGGTATAAGTCAATGAAATGTTTCAAAATAAATATGTATAAGTGGTCATAATATGAACTTAGAAATAAAAATAGATGTATCTTTATGAGGCTCTCTAATTATAGGTTACAAGATACCTGTAAGCCATTTAAAAATTACATAAATATTCTAAACATATCATAACAGGTAGTGAATTTTACCTAAGAACAGGGTTTCAGGAAAGAGGAAGGAATAAACACAGAAAACGCACAAAAAAGGAATGAACATGGTACTTGGAGGAAACGTAAATGGATGAGTTGAAAAAGTATGCAGAAAATTGATGAGTGCAAAACTGATGACCTGTTCTATGAACTTTTACTTAAATCACAATGGCATTTAAATAACTTAGACATATAAACATAGAAGTATGTGGAAAGCATGGCAAGCTAATTTTAACTTGCCTTGCCCATCAATACAGTAATAAAAGAAAACAACACAATTAATTTTTTGCGTGGCAGCCTTAAGATATAAATCTAAACAGTCTCCCTGATTTTTAACTTGAAGAAACTATCCAATCTTCAGCTAATTTCTAACGCTTAAGAGAAGACATAATTTACTTTTTTTTCGTAATACAACTGTATCTTATCTTGTGGGGCCAAGGTAAAAGTTTTATCTATGATTCTACTCATTCACCGAGTAAGAGCAGATAGAAGGAATGTCCTCTGGCATAGATTCCGCCTTTCAGATAAAAAGGGAAGGAAATTTAGTGTCGCCTTAAACTTAAATATTTTTTATCAGAGCCCATAATCCATGGTAAAGTTTAAGTATCTGCTTTTTCAGCCCCTTGGGTTCATTCTAGTCCCTACTTTGGGAAGACTACTCTAGAATTTGATTCTCCCTGAAGATTGGACTCTGTCTGCTGCCTTGACTTTGACCTCAAACCCTAACTAAAAGGAAAGCCAGCTCCACTGAGTTCAAACTGTGGCCAGGACTTCTTCCTAGACCACTTTCAGAAGTCAAAGTCAAAGGATTAGACTACCACAAACATTGTCATTTCTCATTATTGTTTCTGGTTCTAAGTGAATGTAATGCTTTTTTATATTTGCCTTTTTTCCATGACTGCCTCACAATAAACTGAAAAAAAATATACATATTGACCCAGAGCATTTCTTCATGATTAAAATAAATTCCACATGAAGGAAGGAAACTTCAAAAACTCTATTAAATTAAATGTCTAAATTTAAATTGGTTCAGAAAGACAAAAACTCCCACTGGTTTATTTTGTCATAAAAATACAAAAATTCTATCAATATTTGAATACTTTTTTTCCACTGAGAAAAAAATCCACTTCTGATAGACAAACAATAGTGGTGTCTTAAACATTTGGAGAAGGAAGATTATTTATTTTGCTCTGATTTAAAAAATTTAGTGTTGATATATTGTAGATTTAAATGCTTCATTTTTTCATTGATTTTAACATAGAACCATTGTACCTTGAAATATTCTATCTTCCTAAATTGGGAAAATTGGTCATTTTATTTCCATAAGAGTTATCAGGTGTCAATTGGTAGCTAACTACATTGAATATATTTAAAATAGTACTCTTCTACATTCATGAAAATAGGAATATTATCACATATGAAATATGAGGGAATATGTTGAAGTATATGATTCTTGCCAAGACCACATAGTTCTTAAATTGTAAAGATAATTTTTAAAATAATGTACAATTTTTCACACTTTTAACTTCTTACAACTCTTCACTGACTGAATTGAATTAAAGATATCTTATTTCTATGTGGTGTAGATAAGTAGATAACTAGCTATGAAGGAAGACCCCTGAAATTGAGCATCCATATTTAAAAACTAGAATACTTGAAGGATTTACCAGGCTTCCGGTATGCACATAGACTTTCTGTTTGAGTATGTGCTCCTTTAAAGAAGGTATGAGCTGTCTTTCTTTGTTTCCTTCAACCCATTTTATTAGGACCTAATCTAGAATCATATCAACCCATAGTTCAATCATATTAATCAGTGTTGTACAATCGCTACCACAAATCAGTTTCAAAATATTTTCTTCCTTTACTCTTGTATCAGCTCCCCCTTACCCAGCCCACACCCACTTCCATACCCCCAGGAACCCTTATTTTGGTTATAGTCTTTGTAGATTCCTCCATCCGGTTTCATTTACTGAAAAGCATAGAGAAATACATAATAGAATCAAGAACGCTACCAACAATGACAAAATGCAACTAAGATAAACTCACATATGAAAAAACCCAAAGATTAAAACCAGAGGAAACACAAAGTATGTCTACAGGGAGATCAGACGACTCGTCAGATTTACTAGTTTAATCATCTCTACAATAGTCTATATCTGATCACCAGACTATACTCATCCCTCAATTATGACTAGGGGGAAATTGCTGGAGACTTACTCCATGTATAAACCTGCAACTGTATTTTGGGGTTCCGTTACCATCCACAGCCTTCTGCTCACTAGAATCTCACAATTTCAGTTCTGACACTATTTCCTCCTCCATATTTGGATTAAATACATTTCAGTCCTTGGATCATCAATGTTGGTGTGCTTACTCCAAGTTGACTTAGTTGGCATATCACTTAGATGGCCACTTGTTTGAAAGCAAGCCTTTTAGACTGCAGTTGTTACTCTTTCTCATAACCAGTTACCACCTAATTTCTTCACCACACTTGGATATAGCAAGCATATCTTCTGTGTTTCCTTCATGAGGGTGTGTTTCAGGGGAGCCATGTTGTAAACTAATTATTCTTTGATAGGAGCTAGGATTAAGTGAGAGCTCAAATCCATTAGTAAATCTATGTTTTATGTCTGCCTCTGGTTCCCCTTACAGACATATTTTGTATTTTAGGTACAGTCTCATGGATCACTTCCTTAGAGCATAATGGCTTTCTGTTTATGGTGTCATTGATTTAACCCCGGGTAATAATTTGAAAGCACTGTTGAGAAACTGTGATAGAACAAGTAGGCTAGCTAAAAATAGCAATACATGGATTATTGATTTTTGCAGAATAAATCCTTATGTGACTAGATATTATGTACACAAACAATGGGAGTTGATAGTCTAGCAAAATAAAAGCATTCACTGATAAAGTCAGACTCACATCTGCCACAATGATACATATGTTAATACAGCAAGTAGGCAGCTGAAGTAGTGAGTAAATGTTAGTCTGCCTGCCAACAGTTCAATACCCTTGATATAGCTGTCTTCTGTTTCTTTACAGTATTTTCTTTCAGTCTTAAGTCCTCAGGTTACAGGTGTGTTTGAGGTAAAACTTACTTTCAATAGTGGTATTTCACAAACCTCTGGTGTGGCTGTTGGAGAGTGTTGTGCTCAATGTCCCAGTGTTCTATGACCCATGCTCTGGTTCCCCGGGGGTGTCCAGAAATTCAGAGCAAGTTGGCCTATTAGGAGCACAGTACCAAGCATAGTTCCTGCTTAGGGAGTGGGGAACTGTTGAAAGGCAGACATATAAGATCTTGCTCCAGCAATGGCCTATATGATGTATTATGATATGTATTATTGCAGCAAACCTATGACAGACATTCTGTTTTAAGTTGGTGATGCTTTTCCACATGAAGGCATATCTCAGAGGTGCTATGCCACTTGATTTCATCCTCTTGGAGTTGTATTATTTGGTTGTTTTTTGATAAGTGAAAGCACTCATTGGTGAGCCTGTAAGGACTGAAAATAGAACTGTGGCCACAGGAGGGGGGGTATAAGGGGGGTGAAGGATATAAAAGAGAGATGAAGTCAAGGAGTCCAGAAAGGAAAAAGATGATTGTAAACTGATTGTAGAAGCAAGAGCACAATTCTACTTGACATGATTGAACTATGGAATGTTATGACATGTATTAACTCCCAAGGAATAAAAATTAAGAGCATATATATATATATATATATATATATATATATATATATATATATATATATTTAAGAGTATATCTGGAAATGGGCTTTAGATTCACACTAAATTGTAACTCCAACTTAAAAAAATAATTATTACACTATGACCTTGCTGAAAATTTTCCTGCAGAAAGGGAACACAGAAGACAGAGAGCTATAGCAAAATGTGGCGAAGAATTTAGAAGATGCCTGGCTAGCAGAAAAATAGCATGTGGGGTCTTAAAAGCTTGTCTCCAAACAAGCAACCAACAACTGAGTCTACATGGAAAAAACACACCATCATGAGTCACTGCAGGACTGAGATTCATATGATCCTATGGGGAAGGAGGGATCTTCATCAGAGGCTGGAAAACTGTCCGTGGATCCCCCTACGGTGGAGGCTGGTCCTGATCTCGTTTTGTAATTTTGGTTTGTAATGTTTTGTTTGGTTATTGTTTGTACATATTAGGGTGTATTTCAGAGGGGTTAAATCATTGGAGGTCACCCTCTTGAAGTTGTGTTACGTAGTTTCCAGTTTTTCAGTATATGAAACCCTACAGCAGGGGACTCATGCTATGTGTCCTTTTGGGATTTACTAACTTCACTCAGCGTAATAGTTTCCAGATTCCCCCGTGTAATGAGATGTTTCATGGTTTCATCACTGTATTTTAGGGACATGCAGTATTCTGTTGAGTGTTTTATCCATTATTCTACGGATGGAAAATTGGGCTCTTTCCAACTTCTTGCTATTGTGAATTGTCTTTCTTATATAAACAATGGATTCAGATTTTTAGTCTGAATTTCTGTAAAATGGAAAACAATTTTAAATAGTGGCATAAAGTAATCCAAGTAAAGATTTTCTTTTCAGTTTTATTATGTTTTCCTCATTTAAAAAAGAGTTGTATTGGCTACAAGAATTAAGAAAATAACATTCAGACCTTGAAATGAGGTGGACATGTTCTTTCAACAGCAGTCTGGGAAAACAATGTATAAGTCCACTTCATGATTATCTAAATTTAGAAGTGTATACTTGTAATCATATTGTGGTTTATTATTTTACTAGAATCTAAGCCTATTTATTTTGTAACTAACTTAGCAATCATCTTATTCTAACATCCATTATTTTTTACTGTTATATATTTATATATAATTTTCTTAAATATTTATAGAAAGAACTATACCATATTACTGTTTCCCTCATTAATGAATTGTATCACATGATGGTATGTGCAAATTCCTTCCTTTTAGGAAAATTATATATTAAACTATTGAAGTTTTACTTGGAGATTTGTAATTCACTAGATATTCATGTGGACAAGGAGGGGCAAGATGAGGACCAGGTAGGTAACACCAAGCTCCATGGAGATCAGTGTGTAGGGAGATTTGGGGGCCGACTAAGGGTTTCCAGGCTGTCTGTCAGTCAATCACTGCGACAGCTCAGCGCACCTCTCTGAACCAGAAGCTGACTTTACCTGTACTCCTTGTGGACTTCTGAGGAGCCAGGAAGCCCCTTTCATGGTGCTCCAAGCTTGTGCCATTTTCCTGGCACCCTTGGTCCACCAGCTCCCCGACAGAGGTTCCCGCAGTCACACTCCAGACCAGCCAGTATCCTGCCAGAGGTTCCCACCCCTTTCAAAGCCTCCAGGCCCAGCAATCATCAGGCAGAGGCTCCCACCCCATGGTGGCACGCCAGGCCCAGCAGTCCCCTGGCAGAGCCTTGCACCTCTTTTGTGGCACCTACGGCCCACTGGCCACCTGGAAGGGACTCACGCAGCTGCGGTTTGGGTACCCAGGCACACAGGGCCCTTCCAGTGCCCACTGGAGACCAGAATTCTCCCTTCTACCTTTCCCTACAATCTTCCCACCCTCTGTGCTCTGAGTGATGGAGCTGGGCACTAACAAAAGTAGCTGGGCCCTCTGTCCCCCTGTCTGAAGTGCCTCTAGCCAGCAACAGACTACCCCATCCCCTCCCCAAACTACACACCTAGGCCAGCACTTTCCTTCATAAGGAGGCTCACACAGCTGAAAACAATCCCTAGGGAGGCCTGAGGGTGCCTGGAGCAGGATGCAGGTGCACCTCAGAGCCTGACTACAGACTGTACCACGCAAACTGCCCTCCAAGCCACAGATTCCTGATAGGCTAGGGTGTGAGGGAAGCCCAGTGCGACAAAGGTGAAACACAACCCCTCAGGGCAGTTGGCCATAGGCAGTCTGCAGAAGCGCCAACTCCAATCTCCCAGAGAGAGAGGCCAGGCTCTGTGAATCCCAAGAAAATGGCACCTAGTGCCAAGAAATTTACATGAAAGCAGTGAGTGAGCTGCTTCAACAGCTTTAACAAGAGAAAGAACTATTCCTCTTTAAGACACTCAAGAAGATAGGAATGGAAAGAAAATTCCTCAATATAATACAAGCTATATATGAAAAACCAACAGCCAAGGTGGTAGTCAATGGAGAAAGGGTGGGGAAAAATCCTCTGAAAAAGGGGACCAAACAAGGCTGCCCTTTGACTCCACTCCTATTTAACATTGTCCTGGAGGTCCTTGCTAACAGTATAAGGCAAAGAGAGACGTCAAGGGTATTCGTCTGGGGAAGGAAGAGGTGAAACTCTCATTATTTGCAGATGATATGATTTTATATTTGGAAAATCCCAAAAGCCCCACATGAGAGTGCTAGAAGTGATAGAGCAATATGGCAGAGTGACAAGACATAAGGACACAGCCAGAAGTCTATTGGACTGCTATAAACATTGGACAAGATCATGGACGAGAGGATCAAATTCAAGCACAATTGAAATATCTAGGAGTATATCTGAGTAAAAGAAGCCAAAAGATTTGTATGGCAAAAACTACAGAACACTATTACAAGAAACCAAAAGTGACCTCAATAAATGGAAGGATATCCCATGCTTGTGGATTAGGAAACCCAATATAGTAAAGATATCAGTTCTTCCCAGGGCATGATATAAGCTCAATGTTATCCTGATACAAATACCCTCATCTTTCTTCAAAGAACTGGAAAATCTGGAGAGGGAAAACCCTAGAATTAGCAGAAAACTCCTCAAGAAGAAAGATAAAGTTGGAGAGCTTGCTCTACCTGACTTTAGCACCTATTGTAAAGCCACAGAAATCAAAACAGTGTGATATTAGTATAATGATAGATGCTCACACCTGTGGAATAGGACTGAAAGTCCAGAAATAAAATCACCAGCACACATTCAACTGGTCTTTGATTGGAGCTAAAAAAATATCAAATGGGAAACAGATACCCTCTTCAACAACTGTGCTGGAAAACATGGCATCCACCTGAAGAATAATGAAGCAAGACCCTTACATCACTCCATACAGAAGATCACAGACATTGAGGTAAAACCCCAAACAATTAGGCCCATCAATGAGGGAATGGGGACAAATCTGAGAGCCTTGGTGCAGGGAATACATAGACTATCAAAAATAGGGAAGGCCACAAACACTGAGGAGGCACAAATTGACAAGTGGGATATAATGAAAATAAAACAATTAAGTCCATCAGAAGAATGTGTCAAGAGAGTAATAAGAGAGCCCATGGACCGGGAAGATATCTTTAGTAATGATACATCAGACAAAGGGCTTATTTCTAAAATCTTAATACTCTGCTAACTTACAAGAAAAAAACAATTGCCCAGTAAGGAGGTGGACAAAGACCTGAACAGATACTTCACATGGGCAGAAATCCAAATGGCCAATAAGTACATGAGAAAATGTCCCAGAACCTTAGCCATAAGAGAAAGGCAAATAAAAACAACTATGAGATACCACCTAATATGCTCAAAGATAGCCCAATTCAAAAAATCAGAAAGTAAAAAGTGTTGAAAGGCCTGTGGAGAGACAGGAACTCTTGTCCACTACTGGTGGACCTGTAGGTTTGTACAGCCATTTTAGAAATCAATTTGACGATATCTAAAACAGATGGAAATTGAGCTACCATATGACCCAGCGATTTCCCTTCTGGGCATATATCCAGAAGCGACAAGAAACAAACCACAGCCAGACACATGTATTCCAATGTTTATTGTGGCACAATTCACAATTACAAGGAGTTGGAAACAACCAAAGTTTCAATCAACAGATGAATGGATTTAAAAATTGTGGTACATATATACAATGGAGTACTACGTATCCCTAAAAAGCAGTGCATGAAGCACATGGGAAGAACTGCATGGGAGGAAGTCATGGGGAGAACTGCAGGACACTATGCTAAGCAAAGTAAGCCAAGCACAAAAAGACAAATCTAACATGAGTCAACTGAAGTAAGCAACAACAACAACAAATTCAAAAAGGCTCATATGGGAAAAGCTACTACATGCATATATTCCCGGGGTGAGGTTCAGGTACTGCGGCAGGTGCCAAACCCAACCCAGGGATACATATGGCAGCCAAGTAAAAGAGAGTGGAAAATAAACAAAAAAGGACAGGGGTAGTGGGGGAATGGGCCACTCAAAGGGAGGTTGTTGCTTATATCCAGACTCCAACCTGGTGCACCAAGATGTGAATTCAACATACAGGCATAAAGCAAGGAACCATTAGAGGAACCTGCAGGGCCAGCCACTAATCCCAACCATCTGGGTACCCCAGTGCCCCAACCCAGAGGAACACACTTCAGAGACAGCACTGAACCTGCAGCTCAGGAAAGGAATGCAGTTGATCAGGAGCAAACAAAGAGTGAAGGAGAAAGAGTGGAACACACATCCTGGCTCACCACGCCCTGAGGACAATAGTCCAGCTGAGAGCAATCAATACACAGAGAGCATCGCAGGGCCAGCCCGACCATGAGACATGATGGTGTCCCTTACTGACACAGCGCTAAGGGGGACAGCACAGGGGACAGACATGGTGTGGGAGACTTTCCGAGCTGACCCCACTGCACGGGGTGAAACACTAGGGCTTACAAGGGAGCAGCAAGGGCAGCAAAGGAAAGAAGTCCCTGAGGGATGCCAAAGGTGGACTTTGGGGTCAGGGCGTGGCACCCCAGCAGACTCGACTGGAAAACACTCACAAAGGTCAACAGACAAGCCTGGAATTGTTGAAGGCTTTTCTTTTTTTGATGTTGGTTTTTTATTTATTAATTTTTTGTTTTGTTTTATTGAGTTAGTTGTTTTATTTTTTGGTTATGTTTTGCTCTGATTTGTTTTGGTGTGTATTATTGTGTATACATGTCTATCTGGACAACATTGGCAGGATGAACAATCGGAGGAGGGAACAATGGGACTGATGGTTCTGTGGGGACATAGGAGAGGGGGAGGTGGGTGAAAGGAAAAGGGGAGTCAACAAACCCAGGGACAAGGGAAGAAGAAGTGATCTAAACTTATGGTGAGCAGGGCATAGGATGTTTGGGGTGGGGGCGGGACTTGATTTAGGGCAATATAGGAACTACCAAAACCAGAAAGAAGGCTGAACATGACAGTGGGACAGGAAGAAAGTAAAAGAAATAGAGGAAAGCACTCAGAGTCAAAGGACATTTATAGAGGTCTAAGTACAGGCATGTGTACATGTAAATACATTTATATAAATACATATATTTATATGATAAGGGAAGATCTATGTACATATATTTATAAAGTCTTTTGGCAGCAGATGGACATTGGGCCTCCACTCAAGTACTCCCTCAATGCAACAACAATGTGTTCTACTAACACGGCACTCTGTGATGCTCACCTTCCCTAACACGATCGCTGAAGACAAAGTGGGTGCATACACAAATGTGGTGAAGAAAGCTGATGGTGCCTGGCTATCAAATGATATACTGTCTGGGATCTTAAAGGCTTGAAGATAAACAAGTGGTCATATAGCTGAGAAGCAAAAAAGCCCACAGGGAAAAAGCACACCAGCTTGTAGGATCATGAGGTGGCAATGGGATCAGGTACTTAAGCATCAAAGACAAAACACAAAAGAAAAAACTCATATCAATGGGAATGAAGGGGAGGGCAGAGTGGAGAGGCAAAGACCATCAGTAGTCAATAGGGAACGCTCTGTCAGAAGTGCCACAAGGAGGAGATGTGCCTGTCAGGGTGCAGGGTAGCTCCTATGAAACACAATCTTCCTCTACTTTTTAAAGCTTCTCCCACCCCCACTATCAAGACCTGAAGTCTAGCTTACAAATCTGGCTGGACCAGAGGATGTGCACTGGTACAGATAGGAGCTCGAAACACAGGGGATCCAGGACAGATAAAGCCTCAGGACCAATAAGGGGAGCAGCAATACTAGAAGGGTAAAGGAATGGGGGAGCCAAGGGGAACTGATCACAGAAATCAATGTATGGCCCGCTCCCAGGGGGAAAGACAGTAGAAAAATGGGTGAAGGGAGACAGTGGTCAATGTAAGACAGGGAAAATAAAATAGAAAGAATAATCTCTAAATTATGAAGGGAACATTGGGGAGGGAGTCTGAAGGAGGGAGGGCAAAATGAGGAGCTGATAACAAGGGCTCAAGTAGAATGAAAATGTTTTTAAAAAGGTGATGACAACATATGTACAGATTTGATTGACACAATGTATATATATCAGGATTGTGATAAGACCTGTAGGAACGCCCAATAAAACAAAATTTAAAAAATAGATATTCATGGTTTCATTTTATTTTTTGAGGAACTTACTGCTCAGGAATCTTTCCAAAATATTTAATTTAATACAAACAAGATTTATTTCTTGTCATATTTATGTTCCATAGATGTATATAAACTGAAATTGTGATACTGTTAATCAGTTATTATCATTACATTAAATGGGCATAATCAACATTGCACGAAGTACCTTGCTCAATTTAGGAATAGGAATCATGAGACAGCTAAAGAATAAGAGGATAACATTGAAAATTCTTTGCAGTGGGCATCATCTTACATTTTAAAATTAGAATGATAAGGATGTTTATCTTTTCTCGTGGTTCAGTAATCGGTACTTAACCATGTCACTTCACAGAAGAATTCTCATAAATCTGATAGGGTTTCTGAGCACTATCTTTTCAAATGTTTCAGGGAAAGCCCTGGCTAATTAATTTTCTCAAACTGATTTATTCTAATGTGTCAGATTTATCTAATGCATGTATATCTATAGCAGCATATCCTGTTGAAGTCTTAGTTCCTTTTCACAGGGAAAACTGTGAATGGACAGTGGTGTAAAATAGATTTAGCAATCTTTGTGGAGATAATTTATTACCAAAGTACAAAAACTATTTTTGGAGAAAAGTATACTATAGCCAATCATGTTTCTTTCAAAATGTAAGCAACATTAGGGGACAATCAAATATCCAGGAAAGAAATTATCCAGAAAAGGCATAAATTAGTTCTAGAATTAAGCCAATTCTTAATTGGCTGCTAACCTGAAGCGCAGTAGTTCAAATCTCCTAACTCATTCCTTGGAGAAAGATGAGGCTATGTGGTCCTATAAGATTTACAATGTCAGAAAGCCAGAGGGTTTATTTCATTCTATCCTATGAATTGCTGTGTTATTATAAGTCAAAAATGACTCAATTGCGGCATGAGTTTTTGTTTTATTTTCTGTTCGGTTTGTTTTAGTTTAGTTTATTCAAAATTTAAAGGGAGAACATAGCCTGGAACCACAAGATCATTCAAGTAGCCTAAACAGGACATTTACTGCAAATCTCACCAGTGGAACTTGATTGCAGTTGGGTCAGCACTGTTGCTTTGGACAGTAATGTACTAATTCAATAATGAAATCATCCTTTAGCCAGACATAGATTATAGGGAAAATAGGGGAAATAATGGTCTGTGTTTTGGAGTTAAACATTCAGGGTCCCTAAAACTCTGATCATCTATGGAAGTGAAGTGGCAGCAGGAGCACAAGGAGCAAAATGCCAGAATCTTGCTGACTGGATTAAAGAAACCCTGAGTCCATTTCCATTTACTTTAGGAAATTCCATAGCATATGTTTGGAGACTTTTACTATGCTTAACATGTTATCTCAGACAAAAAGTCAAACAATGAAAGTTAGAAACAAACAATAAAAACCCAGATCCTGCTAAAGAACATTCAGGATCTAACTTAGCAGGAAGTGACAGAAATGCAGTACTGTGCTCAGTTCTTCCATATGGAAGCGACAACACTGTTTGAACTGTGATAGAAGTGGATGTAGCTAGTTAGAACACTTGGAGTACAATAGGTTGGTTACATGGACAAAGTAAAAATAGGTATGAATATTTTCTCTTATATTAATTAAGAAATATGAAAGATTGTCTTTTTTCAAAAGTCCTACTTATTGTATATTACAATTCTTTAAAAGATTTTGGGAAACCCAGATCCGAAAATTGGTCAATCAGTTACATTGATTTACATCCTTAAGAAAGAATGAGATAAATGGTATCCTGTGCATATAAACTTAAAAAATTATTGTAGGAAATTTGAATTTATTTCAATTGATTTTATTAAAGCATTAGCTTTCAGTACAGTAACATCATGTGTGTCAAGTTCTATATGCATACAATGAGGTAGTCTTGAAACAAGAATGCCTTACCCAGGATATGTACTCTTTGGAAATAAATGAACTCAAGGGTTAAACAAAGAAGCCAGAGCAGCATAGGGAATGATCCAATTGGCTGCTAATCAAATGGTGCAGTTCAAACCCACCAACTGCTCTGCAGGAGAATGATGTGGTTTCTATTAAGATATACAGCTTGGAAGCCCTGTGGGAAGTTCTCCCCTATCCTAGGGTCACCGTGAGTCAGAATGAAATAAAAGAACATCAATTTTTTGTTTGTTTTATTTCTGATTTAAGTGCTAACAGAATTCCCCCACCCTACTTATGCATGGAGAACATAAAATGAGTATGAGCAGAGTTAACAGACTCAATCATTCATTATACTTTCTACTGTAATTTTATTTCCCTAACAGAAGAAAAGGCAAATAATTTGGGACATTTTTTAGATTTTTATCTTTAAAATATCCTCAATAATAAAACTAGACAATTATCTGTACATAATGTGTACAGTAAATCGAATCGACAGAATAATTTTGTTAGTGATTAAATTTATCTAACATCAGTGTGCCTTGAAGCCTTCTGGGTCTTTGCTCCCTGTTATTTCCAAGTCATAACTCATTCCCTTTTACAGTACCAGTATATTAAAAGTTGTTGAAATAAACCAGATCGTGTCTTCTCTAACTGCACAGAATGATGACTTTCCGGCTAGGAATATAGGTCTTTTTTAATAGATAATGCTGCCTTATTCATGTTTGCTGAAGTTTAATGGCAAAGGCAGCAGACCTTGAAAGAATGCTGGTCTTCAGAGAATTTTCTTAAATTCGAATCATAATCCAACTGTAAACCGGTTGGGAAAGCACTGGCATGCAGAGGGCCGAATAGTATATTCAGAGCCCATTGTGTGAACAGGGAATGAAAACAAGAAAAACACAGCAGAAAAAAAGAGCATTTCATGGATTATAATTAATTATCAATGGTTTCAAGTCAATAGCATAGATTGGATTCAGTGTAATCATTACATAACACAATTTACAACACAGAGTACCAAGAGTATCGTTCATAAGAACTTATGCAGGTGGTTACTCAGCAGTCAGCTGGATTTAGCATTCTCTCTTATTTTCTAAAGATTAAACCTGTACCTTTATGTAGAATAAAATTATGTTGTTGATAAGTCCCATCAAGTCAGTTCCAACTAATAGCAACCCTATACAATGGAATGAAACATTGTCTGGTTGTTCTCTGTCCTCACAATTGTTTGAACCCATTGTTGCAGCCACTGCATCAATCTACCTTATTGTGAGGCTTTCTATTTTCACTGCCCCTCTGTTACCAAGCACAATAACACAAGTGCCAAGCAGTGGTCTTGCATCCTCTCACCTTCTACAGGGTCTTGCCTCTCCTAAAAATATGTCCAGAGTGTGTGAGAGGAAGTCTTACCATCCTTGTTTTTACAGAGCATCCTTGCCCTACTTCCCCAAAGACAGATCTGCGTGTTCCTGAGGAAGCCCGTGGTATTTTAATATTCTTCTCCAGAACCATATTTCAAAGGCATTCATTTCTGATTAGTTTTCCTTATTCAATATCCAACTGTTACACTCATAAGAGTCAGCTGGGTCAAGCATACCTTAGTTCTCCAAGTCATGTCTATAAGGTAGTCGAGAGACGTTAGAAACCAAATCAGTCGAATTTAAGCAAACAGGCTTTTAAATAAATCATTTTATTAGAGGCTCATACACTTCCTAGCACAATCCATACATACATCTATTGTTTAAAGCACATTTGTATATTCGTTGCCCTCATCATTCTCAAAACATTTGCTCTCCATCCAAGCCCCTGGCATCAGGTCCTCATTCTTCCTCTTCCCTCCCCACTCCTTCATGAGCCCTTGGTAATTTATAAATTATTATGTTGTCATAGCTTGCTCTGTCCCATGTATCCCTTCTCCCACTTTTCTGTTGTCTGTCCCCCAGAGAGGAGGTCACATGTAGATCCTTAAAATAGGTTCCCCCTTTACAAGCTAGCCTCCCTATTCCCTCCCAGTGTCGCCATTCACACCACTGGTCCTGAGGGGATCGTCTGCCCTGACTTCCCTGCGTTTCCAGTTCCCATCTGTACCAGTGTACATAATCTGGTCTATTCAGGCTTTCAAGGTAGGTTTCAGATCATAACAGTGTGAGAGGGAGGAGGAAGCATTTAGGAACTAGAGGAAAGTTATATTTTTCATCGTTGCTACATCGCATGCTGACTGGCTCATCTCCTCCCTGAGACCCTTCTGTAAGGGGATGTCCAGTGGCCTACAAATGGGCTTTGGGTCTCCACTCCACACTCCCCCTACTCATTCACTATGGTAAGTTTCTTTCTTGTTGTGTTTGTTGTTGTTGTTGTTTATGTCATTGGTTTGTTGTTGTTTTGTTGTGTATTGTAGTTTGGTTGTGCTCTGTCTTGTTTTTGTACATGTTACTATCTCCGCAGGACTGTCTAAATAATATTGGCTGGATGAATAATAGGAGGAGAAAACAATGGGACTGATAGTCCCGTGAGGACATGGGAGATAGGGAGGTGGAGGGGGGAAAGGTAGTGGTGTTAATAAACCCAGGCACAAGGGAACAACAAGTGATCCAAATCAGTGGTGAGAAGGGTGTGGGAGACCTGGTTGGGCATGATCAAGGGTAATGTAACTAAGAGGAATCTCTGAAACCCTGGTGGGGACTGAGCATGATAGTGGGACAGGAGGGAAGTCAAAGGAAATAGAGTAAAAAGCTGGGAGGCAGAGGGCATTTATAAAAGTCTAGATAAAGACATGCACATATGCAAATATGTTTTATACATGAGAATGGGGAAATAGATCTATGTGCATATATTTATATGGTTAGTATTAAGATAGCAGAAGGATATTGGACCTCCATTCAAGCACTCCCTCAATGCAAGAACATTTTCTTCTATTAAATTGGCATTCTATGATGCTCATCTTCCCGACACAACCGCTGAAGTGGATGAACTAAATGTGGTGAAGAAAGCTGATGGTGCCTGACTATCAAAAGAGAACAACAAAAACACATATCATTTTGTGCTCATCTCCGTGTTATGACCGCTGTAGACAAATGGGTGCATAAGCAAATGTGGCGAAGAAAGCTGATGGTGCTGGATATAAAAAGATATAGCATCTGGGGTCTTAAAGGCTTGAAGGTAAACAAGTGGCCATCTAGCTCAGAAGCACCAAAGCCCACATGGAAGAGTCACACCAGCCTGTCCAATCACAAGGTGTCAAGGGATCAGGTATCAGGCATCATCAGAACAAAAATGTTATAGCAACTGAGCGGGTTAGTGCGGAGTGGAGACCTGAAACCCATTTTTAGGCCACTGGACATCCCCTTACAGAAGGGGCTTGGGGAGGAGATGAGACAGTCAAACAGGCTTTTATTGGGGAGAAAAACCCAGCCTGGGCGAAGTCTGACGGTCCACAGTGTCCAGGTCAAACGAGTAGCTCCCCAGGCTACAGGGGTGGTGCTTATATGGCTAGGGAACATGTGACTGGGCTGCCTTGAGTCCATATAAGGTAAAGTAGTAAGGACTTGGGAGATACAAATATGACCAGGTTTCTGGAATGTAAGGTGTCTTCCTGATTCTAGGTGTATTCGTGCCACGTGCAGAGTGATGGGCCCAGAACAAAGAGGGCCTTGAGCCAAACAGGCCGTGAGCCAAACAGGCCGTGAGTAAAAGAAAGAAAAAAACTTGCAAAGCTGCTGACAGGTTACAAAACCAGGTCTGGTCTGCTCTGCACGGGTGGGGAAGATTCAAGGTCACTTGCTGCTAGAGAAGTTGGCCTGATATTGATCCGGCCATAAGATATCCTTGCTTTTAAACCCTTTTAAGGTGGGCCTTTGCTAAAAGCAAAGAAGAGCAGAGGGATGTTTACTTGTGCTTTTTGGCCATGCCACGACATTGAACGGTGTGCATCATAACAAACGATGGCAAGCCTTGAGAAGAAGGGGAAATCCAGACTTCCTCAGTGTTCCCATGTGGAGCTGTATGCAAGAGGCACGTGGATGAGAACAAGGGAATGTTGTCTGCTTAAAACCAGGAAAAGTGTGCATTCATGTTACGGCCTCTCACCGTAGTTAGTCCATCTGTAGGGTGAGCAAATAAGCCGAGAAGCTAAATTACATGAACAAGAATGTTTCATTGCAATTGAATTACAATGCAATGTAAACAAAGCACAAATCCTCACAACTGGACCAATATAACATCATGCTCTATCTCAAATGGTGTCAGGTTTAAAACAATTATTTTTTGAACTAATTTTGTTTGCCTTATCAAAACAAGATTTTAATTTCCACTTACAAGGGGCAGGTCCAACTGTCCTTCTTCCAAGATAGATTGATTGTTCCACTGGCAGTTAAAGTGTATTCAATATCCTTCACTAACACCATAACTCAAATGCACAGATAGTTCATCATCTTCCTTATTCGTTGTCTAGGTTTAACATGCATATGAGCAATCGAAAATGCCATGACTAGGATCAGCCACACTGTAATACTCACAGTGACATCCTTTCTTTCTAAAGAGATTTTTTGTAACAAGTTCAAAATTTCTTTTTTTTATTCCCCCTCCCTCCCCCGCCCGCCCTCACAAGTTCAAAATGTCCTTTGATATTTGACTACTAGTTCCATGAGCATTGGTGGAGATCGAAGTAAAATTAAATCCTTGACAGCTAATATTTTCTCTGTTTATCATGTTGTCGATTTGCCCCGTTGTGAGACTTTTTCTGGACTTTTAACTGAGTTGTAGTGCACAGTGAAGTCTGCATTCTTAGATTTCCAGCAATCTGTGCCCCGATAGCTCCTCACACTCAGACAATAAGTGACTCGCCTGTTGCAGCACATTTCAGGTTGCTAGTTAGCTTCCCTCTAGCCCTGAGCCAAGTTCTTCTTCACATACACTAGCTTCACGGATTATTGGCTCAGCAGATCGAAGGAATAAATCCGGTGAAAATATTACTCAATTCCATGGAATTGATTCTGACTCATAGAGACTCAATAGGACAGAGTAGAAGTTTCCCTGTGGGTTTCTAGCCTCTAACTCTTTCCAGGAATACAAAACCTTCTTACTTTTATCGAGCAGTTGATGGTTTTGAACTGCTTACTTTGCAGTTCTTATTTGCATAACTCAGCATTGCACCAGGGCTCCTCACGTGTAGTACAGATATCTTAATACACCAATTTTTTAGTATTATAATTATTTTTCCATTATTCTTTTTGACAGCTATATGTCAATCATTGAAGATTTTCATAATTACCATTATTTGCATGCCTTTTGCCTTTAAACCATTTTAGCGAGCATATTGTTTATTTTATTACCTTTATTAACCATTCTATTGTTTTTAGACAGTTATCCTAAAGTTTTAAAGTAACTTAGTGTTTTTCTTTAATGCTTTTAATTCCCATTGATGTCTTATAAGAAAATGCATTTTTAGGTCCTCTGTCAGTAGCTAATAAAAACCTTCAATTAAATTGTAACAAAACAATAAATAAATCTTCTGAAAATTTATATACCTTCATTCTATCTTCCAATGCTTACCTTTTTAGGCAACTTTAGTTGGTGGATCAAAGTCACAGAGTCATAGGATCTAGACTTCATTTTATTTTATAAACTGCTTTAATTCTAGTCATTATTGTTACACTTATTTGTAACATCAAGCACTATGATATACAATTTTTAATCATTCAACAACTACTAACCTCATCCTCATGAGATAAAAATAATATACTAAGAAAAAATATGACTTTAATATCTCACTATAGTTTCAGACTCCTTATCATGTCAGGTAAGTCTCTTATTTTGGTTCAGTACCTTGATCTTCCAACCTATTATTTCATACCCAACAGAGTACATGTGAGGAAAGATGATGCTGAAAATGCATAGAGAATGATCAGAGAAGCCTGCAAACCACCTCACCCTGATGAAAAGAATCCCAGTCTAGCAAGGCAGAGGACTTAAGAAATGATCATGGACTCTGTTCCTAATGAGATTCATGATCCAAGTGGGTGCAATGCGCTAAATATTTATTATTGATGTTCTAGTCATAGCCTTTGTTACTCTCACCAAGTGACCTTCACTTTCCTGATGTGTGTGGGTAAGTCAGTGGGAGAAGATATTGATTGGATTATATGTATCAGCTATGAGTGATTGTGAATAGAGCTAATTTTGAAAATTAAAATAAACTAAGAAACAGGAGGTGAGTTATTACTATCAGCAAAAGAGAAAAAACACTCATAATGTGTGTTAGTCTGGGAAACAAATCCACAGAAACGTATATGTATATGAGAGAGTTTTATATAAAAGGTAAGTGTACTTTGAGAAAGCATCCCAACCCAGTGCTGTCCAAGCCCATAAGTCCAACATTACCTCATATGTTCCACACCCATCTGCAAAGTCCTTCTCCATCTCACAAAACACACACAATGACACCAACTGCAGGAAGAAAGCTGAATCAGTGAACGTGTAAGTATTTCAGTGCTGGCAGGGGTCTCCATCAGGCTTCCCCAGCACCCATGGCTCCAAGGTAGGTCTATGTGGCTTCTCCTCAGGGATATTTCACAGGAAGTGAGGCTTGCCAGCTGAAGCAGGGAAGTGTCTAAAGCAACTAACCTTGGTCTTATCATCAGAGAGCATGTGACCTGAGAACTAGAAAGGTGAGGCTCACTGATATGTATATTGGCCAGGTTGGCACAATGAACCTTAACTATAGAGTAGTGATTCACAGGGTTTCAAGTTCCTTACAGTCATTGCCTAAATGTCAATTGAACATTGAATTTTCACTTGTGATTCTCATTTCGCAAATCACTTTTCTTATCACTAAAAGCTCATACTTTTCAAAAAGAGTTTGCCATTTTTCTCATCAACAGTAACTTAAGAGGAGTAATGGTTTGGATTCAAAGAGGATTCCATTTTGATAGAGAAATTTAAGTAACTTTCAAAAACAATGTAAAGGTTTTTAGTATTAAGAATATAAGAATTTCAATGCTTTAGGGCTTTCGGAAGGGAAGATATTAGAGCCATAGTTAAAATATGACCGTTATGGCACCAGCCTTGGGCACCACCTCAAGAGGACATCTGCAAGCCATTGCCATTAACCATTGCAATATCTGTTACCAGCTGTGAAAAATTAACCAGAAATCAAACTAATGTCTTCATATTTGACACCCCCTATGGATCAAGGTAGATTGTGTGTTCTTGCAGCAATGTTGAGCATGATGAGAAACTGAAAAAAAAAAGTGACTTGGAGTGCATCACAGATCAAGTTTCTTCCAAGAAAGCAAAGGAAAACCAGAAGTAATTTTCGTATAGTACTATAATAGGTTACGTAAAAGACTAATAAGCTTGACTTGTATTTTTGAGTTGATATTGTGGCAAAATTGTCTAAGAGATTGATGTCAGATGTTTGAACAGCTGCATAATGTTAAGCTTGTCATATATTCCATTTTCCATAGATATGTCTCCAGAGGCAATAAAGCAATAAGTGCTGGGTGAGGAAAAGGATGAAGAATGCATCTCCTTAGGAAGAAGGACAGAATAAATAAATATTTAGGATAACCATGTAGGTTATAAATGTATGTATCATGTCAAAACAGTGATTACATTATAATGCTTGTCTTCCCGTTTCTCAATGAAGAACACGATGACATTTTAAGCTGAGAGTTTGATGAATGGTGAGATGGATATTTGTGTTAGCCTGGGTAGACTAAAGAAAGAAATCCATGGAGACACATATGTAAATAAAAAAGAGGTTTATATACAAGAGCAACTGTACATCAGGAAAACATCCAGCCTAGTCCAGATCAAGTCCTCAGTCCAATATTAGCCCATAAGTATAATACCAACCTATAAAGTCCTCTTCAGATTCATCAAGTACATGCAATGAAGCCAAATGCAGGATGATCAAAGGTCAGTGGATAGAAAGGCTTTGGATCCAGTGGCACTGTAAGCATGTAAGTGCTGGACGAGGCCTCTTCCAGGCTTCTATAGCTGCAAGCGCTGCATCAAGGTAGATTCATGTGACTTCTCCTCAGGGATGTCTCACAGGAAGTGAGCAGAGAGAGAGAGTGTCTCCTACCTTCAAGGACGAAATATCAGAATTCCCAGAATCCTTAGGGAAAGGCCACGAACATACAGAAGACTCATTGACTATGACCTAATTGACAGAGTAGATTTCACCTCTTCACTCTTAATCCTCTTAAATCCCAAATTGACACCAGATTATGTAACTGCCACACTATTCCAAAAAATGTGAATAGTTTGATTTTGAAATAGTTGATCTATTTTTGTATGGTTTTCAGTTTATTCTTCACCATACAAAATTACTTGACATTGTAGGAGCCCATTTGAAGTTCACAGCTGTGAATAAGTACCCCCACTGCCAGAGTTGATTATGACTCATAGTTACCATATCAGACAAAGTAGGCCTGTTCCATCGCTTTTCTGAAATTATAAGTTTTATGGAGGCAGGCTTACTTATCTGTTTTCCAAGGAACAGTTGCTGGTGTGTTTAAACCTCCAACATTTCCAGTAGCAGCTAAACATTTAACACCCTGTGCCAACAAGGATTCTTCATGAATTAATGGCAGATTACATTTTACAGTCCTTGGTGAGTTTCTCTCATAATGATCTATTTGGCTCAGTTTCAAGTAGAATTCTAGTCAAAATATAATGACCCAGCATTTTCTAAAGTTAGAGAGAATATTAAATGTTTAGAATTTAGAATCCACAGGAACTAATGACTGCTTAGATATGACTCATGCAGGTTAGTACTTGCTATAGTTTATTGTGCCAGCCTGGCGATAAACACAAGTAGGATTAACTGAAGGGCAGAGGGATAAATGGTTTGGTGAGCCTCACCTTGGTTGTTCTGTGCCTCAGTTTAAAGGGGTACACTACCTGTGGGATACCTAGCCTGTGGTATATATAGCCCAGCTCTCTCCACAGAAGGGGACTGGCAATTGGCAGCTCTCAAAACTTGAAGGACTGCTAGTGTCTCACTGCTTTATAATTTAACTGTTAATTTCTTGTATTATCTATCTGTATATTATTTAACAGTTTATTTCTTGAATTATATATCTATCTTTATAAATAAATTTTTATATAATAACTAGCAATCTGGTTTGTCTCCCTAGAGAACCCTGTCCAATGCAGTACTAAATGGCATGAAGCCTGGTTCTACACTGCAACGCATAATTGCCATGAGTTGAAATTAACTCCATAGCAACAGGTTTTATAATTTTGGTTTTAGAAGTTATTTATGCAGGAGAAAATAGTGTTAGGTCACCGCTAAACAATCTTCATTATAAAAAGCCATGAAGAATTTAAGTTGAAGTAAAATTGACATTATGACAGTGCCTTCGATTTAGCATTACCTGTGATGAAATGTAAAGAGATGTTTCCATGAGGTTTTCAGATGCAGATATCTGTCCTCATCCATAGACTTTTAGATGAATTTTAATCACCAAGTTTTTAGCATACTTATGGAAAGATGGCGACTGAGTGATACATGCCAAAGGGACTCCACACAAATCAGTGCAGGAGAGTTACTTAGAGGGAAATTCAACACTGCTGGATCGCAGGGGGAGCATCGTGAAGATAAGTAGGCACAGACCCACAAGGTTTTGAGGGGCTGGGACCTTTTGGCTTACCACAGTGGAGCTCAGCTAGGGCTTGATTTTAGCCCCGCCACTGCCTTGGCCAGAGCCAGGACCATTTGGAGCCAGCACAGGAGCTTAATAACAACACAGCCACAGTTTGCTACAGCCTCAGGGCAGGGATTAATCCCTTGCAGCTCCATGGATAGGGATTGGGGTCAGCTATATTGTTACTTTTATTTCCCTCTCTTCTGTCTATCTCCCCACAGTCTCAGCAGGCTTACGTAATCACAAATTGCCGAAGGGATCAGTTATCAGGCATCAAAGAAGAAAAAAATCATTTCATTGTGTGCTCACCTCCCTGATATGATCACTGACGACACATGTGTGCATAAGCAAATGTCGCAAAGAAAGCAGTTGATGGCCAGCTATCAAAAGATAACGCATCTGGGGCTTAAAGGCTTGAAGGTAAACAAGTGGTCATCTAGCTTAGAAGCAACAAAGCTCACATGGAAGAAGCACACCAGCAAGAAGTGTCAAAGGGATCAGGTATCACAAATCATCAGAACAAAAACTCATATCATTGTGACTGAGGGGTGAGTGCAGAATGGAAATCAAAGCCTATTTGTAGGCCAGTGGACATCCCCTTACAAAAAGTCTCAAGGAGGAGATGAGTCAGTCAGCATGTGATGGAGCAACAATGAAACATACAACTTTCCTCTAGTTCCTAAATGCTTTCTCCACCCCCACTATCATGATCCCAATTCTGTCACACAAATCTGGCTAGGCCAGACGATGTACACTGGTATAGATCGGAAATGGAAATCCAGGGAATCCAGGGCAGATGATCCCTTCAGGACCAGTGGTGGGAGTGGAAATACTGGGAGGCTGGAGGGAGGGTGGGTTGGAAAGGGAGAACCGATTACAAAGATCTACATATAACCTCCTCCCTGGGTGATGGACAACAGAAAAGTGGGTGAAGGAAAACGTCAGACAATGCAAGATATGACAAAATAATGATTTATAAAATCTCAAGGGTTCATGAGGGAGGGGGGAGGAGGGAGCGGGGAGGGAGGGGGAAAATGCAGAGCTGTTGCCAGAGGCTTGGGTGGAGAGAAGATGGGATGTTTTGAGAATGATGAGGGCAATGAATGTGCAATTGTGTAAAATTGTGTATGTATGGCTTGTGATAAGAGTTGTATGAGCCCCTAATAAAACAATTTAAAAAAAGAAAGAAATCATCAAATTTTCATGTAGCAGCTGCATATGTAATCGTGGTGCCATTGGGGCTCTCGGTTTTCTTTTTATTAGGTTCTAAGGTGGTTTCCTGGTGACATCTTGTTTATTCATCAGACTACCAATGGCAAGGTCAGCAGTTAAAAACTACTAGCTGGTCTGTGAGAGAAAAATGAGGCTATCTTATCTTGAAAAGAATGACAGCCTCAGAAACCCAAGGGGGCATTCTGCTTTACCACACAGGGCCACAGTGAGTCAGCATTGACACAAAGGCAGTGAAGTTGTTGTTAATTTGTTTTCTGTTTTGAGGGCAGAAACAAGGATCCCTGGAGGATAGTGGGTAACACATTAGCTTGCCAACCACAAGGTTAGCATTTCAAAGTCACCAGGTGGCCCAATTAAGAAACACAAGACTTTCTACTCCCAGGGCTGGCTCTACCTCATGCGATAGGCGTGCTATGAGTGAGAGCCAACTCTGTGACAATGAATTTGATTTTGGTTGTGAAAGGTGGACATTTACATTCCTGGGTGGCACAAAAAAGTTGTGCTATTAAAATAATATTTGGTCCTTTTAAACCACTGAGTTTACTGAAGAAAGTTGAAGAACGGTCCGGTGCTGTGTCTCACTGACGAATACAGCAATGGAAATCCAAGTGAGGCCTTCTAATCTGAACACATAGGGTTGTATGTGCCAGAATCAACTCTATGGCCATATTTCGCTGTTAGTGGTGGAGCAGTGTTAGAAGTGGTGGACTGATTTATTTAGGTAAATGCTGGGTAAGTTGATAGTGAATAAGAAAATAAGGTTATCAACAATGAAATTTGAACGCAATATGTTTATATATGTATATATATATATATATAATAAAATGATTCCTACAATAACATGTAGTTACTGGAAAGAAGCCAACATGTAAGTCAGTACTTTTCCAGCTAAGAATATACTCGTGGAAAGTATTTAATATGATTTAATAATGCAACTTGAAAAATCATTAATGCGTGAACATCTTCTGAGAATATACATATGTCAAAAGTATGTCCCCAGTTGAAAATGTATGGATGGATGCTCTTCTTGATAAGCAATGGTCCGTTTTAGAGCTACTCTTAAAGTAATTGCTCTCATTCTAATTTTCTTAATGAATCAAATATCTTAACAGCTTTGAATACCAATGTAGCCTGTATGAAAATCATTTCTGAAGAAAAATCATAAAAATTAACAATATTATCAAGTAGTAGGGCTCCGTATTTTATAGTATACTTATGACAGAGTCCCAACTCACAGTGGTGAACTACTTATCTGTTAACAGGAATGGTAGTGGTTCAAACACAAGGGGAAAAACTGTGTTCGTTTGCTTCCATTCAAGATTACAGTCTTTGAAATCCTATGGGGGCAGTTCTACTCTATATTATACATTTATTTTCACTTAACATGCACACTCAATCACACACATATAAAACAAAGTTTGATTTTGTAAATAAATTATCATGAAACGTTGTATTAGCAGTTAGCTAACTCTGTGTTTTTCTTAACATGTATTTTTGTTGTAATAATTTAAGCTCTCAAATGTGTCTTGTAGTAATGTGGGGTTTATCTCAGTGTGTTGTTTTTGCTGTCAAGTGCCTTTTAGTTAGTTTTGACACATGATTATCCTATATGCAGAAGAATGACATGAAACAGTGCCTGACATGTGTGTCCTTACAACTGTTGTTGGGGCCCATGGTTGAACCATGATGTCAAGGCTTCTCATTGATTAAGAATGCTTTTTTTGGGCTGACCCTCGATATTACTAAACTTGGCATATTTTCCCAGGGTCTGGTCCCTACTGATACCATGTCCAGAGTACATTAAATTAAGTGTCACATATCTTCATTTCTATGAGGCATTCTGGTTTTCTTCCAAAATATAAGATTGTTTTCCTGGCAGTTCAGGTAGATTCAACAGTTTTAAAGGCAATATAAATCAATTATGTCAATGTTTTCCAGGCTTCATTAATCACTGTCCAAATATCACATATGCAAGAGGTCATTGGAAGTATAATGCTTTGGATCACTGTATTCCTCATATTGACATCTTTGCTCTGTAATACTGCAGCTGATTCACCCAATTCAATCTGTCATTTGATCTCTTGACTATTGCTTCCATGAATATTGATGTGGAATTCAAGTAAGATAAAACTTTTGACAATTCCAATCTTTTCTCTGCTGATTGTGTTGTTAATTTTTCCAGTTGCCGAGTATTTTATACATTAGTTTGTTTTTATTTATTTTACACTGAGTTGCACTTCATATTGAAAATTACAGTTTTGCATTTCCATCAGTATGTGCTGAACATCATCCTCACTTCCAAGAACCGAAGTGATGCTGTCTGCATGTTGAAAACTGTTATTGAGCCTTTCTCCAATCCTGATGCCACATTCTTCTTCAGATATTCCAGTTACTCAGGTTATTTTCCCTGTATGTTAGACAGGGTTCTTTAGAGAAACAAAACCAGAATGCTACTATAGAGATAACATAAGAAATAAACAATACATAAAGCAGTACAAATGGCTCAATACAACTCACTCCCATGAAACAGTTGTGAGACACTGAGAGTCCTTTGGGTCTTGAGGGCCGCTGGGTAGTCCTCTGTAGAACAATTCAGGTTATCTGGGGACAGGCAACAAACAGCAAGGTAGGTAGGTCACCAACAGTCAACCAGATGGCAAGGTTCAACAGTCCCCAGCTCAAGATATGTTTATTCCAATACTGTGTCAAATCAGTTCTTGAAGGAACCTCAAATTATGACACAGTCCATGGGTTAGGTGTCCCACAAGTAGTGTTGCTTGCAAATTGAGGTACAGAACAAGCAAGGCAGCTACAAACTGGGCCTATGATCCAATATCAAGAGACAAGAAAGGCAAGGCTCCCTGAGCCATTTATCTCTCCACCCTTCAATTAATCCCACATGTGTTCATTGGCCATGTTGGCACAATGAACGTTAACTATCTCACCCAACATACAGATTGAGTAAGTATTGTCAAATAATGCAACACTGACACACAGCTGTCCTGATTTTAAAATATACAGTGTTCTCTTGTTCTGTTCCCACAAATGCCTCTTGGTCCATGTACAAATTCTAAATGAACACAATGATGTGTTCTGGAATTCCCATTTTTCTCAATCTTAATACTATTTTGCTATCATCCACATATTCAAATGGCATTGTATAGACAATAAATTACAAGAACATACCTGCCTTTTATGGTCAATTTTCATCCAAGATTTATCTGACATCAGCATTAAGATTCCTCATTCTAAGTCCTCTTCTAAATATGATTTATTTCCTAGCACCTCCTTCTAGATGTACATCTCAAATTTTTAAAATTCTCTCTAGGCAAATGATGCATACATGTTATACTAATAATATTGTTAGCTAATTTCAGTATTGTGTTAAATTACCTTTCATTGAAGCAATCATACATGTGGATCTTTTACTATTGGTTGACCAAATGATGGTCTTCAAGATTTCTAGGACACACACTAGTGAGGCTTCTAGGGCTGCATCCATTTTAATAATATGTCATGAGTCTTCTGTCAGTTCCTGGTCACTTGTTTTTTAGCTAATACTTTCAGTGCAATTTGCCTTCTTCCTTCAATAAAATCATTTCTTGATCTTATGCTATTTCTGGAAATGTTTGAGCATCAAATAATTATTATAGGTATATTGACTATCAATTCATCTTTATATAGTTCCTGCATCATTCAATGTATTATCCATAGAATCTTTCAGTATTTAAATTCCAGGCTTAAATTTTTATTTATTTCTATCAGTTTTATGTAAACTGACATCTAAATCTAAAAATAAAGTTCTTCATTTTTTACTTTTTAACTTCAGTCTTTCAAAACATCGTTCAAATGCTCTATTTGTCTTCTCAAGCTGTCAATTTTCTGTTCACCTCTTTTACTTCATTATTTCTTCCATTTAGTTCATCTACTCTAAGTTTGAGGATGTTTTAGAGTCCTTTCTTGTCTCTCTTATTTATTTATTAATCATTTTATTGGGGACTCTTACAGATTTGTAACAATTCATCAGTTGTATCAGGAACACTTGTACATATGTTGCCATCATCATTTTCAAAATGTTTTCTTTCTACTTCAGCCCTTGGTATCAGCTCCATCCGCACCCCCCCACCCCGACCTTGTGTTTTCTTCATCGATGATGTTCTATGGTCATCCCACAATTTGTCAGCTATTTTCTCTCTATGTGAAATGCACTAAATCTGTTCTTGATCTATAGATTCTAACTTGAAAAAATGGTTATTGAAGTTGTTGTTCTTATAAATTTCTATCACGCAATGCCTAGTTTTGTTTCTTTTGCCAAGGACACATTTATTAATTGTAGATTCTGCCTTTTTTCCAAATTTTACATTCCAAACATCAGTAATTATTACTATATCTTAATTGCATCAACGTCAGACTGATGAAGTTAGTAGAATTCTTTTGTTTCTTCATCATTGATTTAATGGTTGGTGACTTTATTGAATACTTGTATTAACTGACCTTCCCTTTAGGTCTACATCTATTGTCCTTTCACAGAAAATATACTTCAAGATAGACCTTGCAGTCTTTTGTTTTATTTAATATTAAATTCAATGCTATCCTTCATGAAATTGTCATTCTTGTTATAGAAAACTAGGACATTATCTCTTTCAAAATGGCTAAACTGCTCATCATCTTGAGGTATATAAAAAAATCTTTCCATTTGATATTCCCATTATTTTAATTCAAAATGTTGTATTTTCCTGCCTTTAAAAAGCTATTTCTTTTTAAACCTTTGCCACCATTGAATTAAGTAAAGAATAATTTGGACTGTAAATGCAGTAAAAAAGATGTAATTGTGAGATTTATTATGCCACATTAGCATCTAAAAGGCTTTGCTTGTTAAATAACACTGGTAAGAAAGAAATATTTTTCTCAAATCATCAAGTTTTTGTTTGGGGTCTGCAACCGTGTTTAGAATGCATAAGGAAAAGAAAATAACTGTTGCATTCAACTCCAAGGAGACAATCCTGGTTACTAATCTAAACAGTTACTTGTGGCCTAAGAATTAGGTATGACCTTATCAGGTGTCTGCTATTGAATAAAATAGAATACTCCTGGTTTTGCTCTCAGGCTCCAATTTTCCACCATCTTCTTTAAGTTACCTAATATAATTACACTCCAGTATAGGATCAAATACAATGGTGGTGGAAGTAATAGACTGGGCTACCTGTAGCTAATCACAATATGACTACAGTTGAGTCTTCCTGAAAAATCAAAGCCCTATGAGTGTAGAATTTTTCTGATAATCCTCATTGCACAGTAAATTTCAAAAACCTAATGGTTTGTTCTGAATATATGTATATATATATATATATATATATGCATGAGAGTATGTGTCACATAATGGAGGCATATGATTTTTAATGAGATGTAGAAATTTATAGAGAACTATTTACTGCATTATGTTTACCATAATTCAGTAGGTTGGTATCACAATATAATGAGGCACCACGTTTTCTAAGATGTATTTCCTCCAAAAGACATGAAAGATGCAAAATTTTTGCTGAGCCAGTATGACTGTGTTTTAAAAAGACATATATATATATATATATATATATATATATATATATATATATATATATAGAGAGAGAGAGAGAGAGAGAGAGAGAGAGAGAGAGAGTCAAAACTAGCTTTTCAAGAATTTAGAATCTCATTCTTGAAATTGCATTTTTCAATGTTTTGAATATGCACTCATGGGATAGGATGATTAGACATCTTGGCACCTATTTCTCTATATGATAAGAGCAGCAAAATAATTTCCTTACCTTTCTAGGGCAGAATGCACACCACACTGAGCAATTCCAATATCAAGGCTGCTCATCTGGCCAGGGATAGCCATTAAATTCACAGACCAAAGCTGAAAAACATTTGTAAGTATTTAACCATTCCTAAATAGCTTTCACAGCTAGCTAAATCATTTTCTCCAAATGGCGATTGTTTCCATGTCCCAAGACATTAAAAGCTATTAAAGGCTCATGACCCAAGTCTTGTGTTTCCTATCAAGGTGGAATCTTCTTTTAGATGCTCCAGCGCTTTCGTTATTAGTGTTTAACTGAATACCCATTTGACAAAATAATACAATTGCATATATTTATGCCAAATAAAATACATTCAATAAAATCTCTAATTTTGAAAAGTTTCATTTATTGCCTTTTTGAAAAGCCAGTTATTTGAAAAGTCAGAAAAAACTTCAAATGCATTGTTATAGATTACATTGTGTCTCACCAATTTATGTGCTGAATTACTGGCCCTTGTACATGTGGATGCAACCCTGTTTGAAAATAGGGTTTCCTTAATTAATTAAATTAGGGCCAAGTAATAAGATGTTTGCAGTCCAGAGGATTCTGCCTTGTGGTCTTTGTTTGTTTTTCAAAGTAGATTTCCAAGCCTTTTTTTCCTAAGGCACAATTTTGAAAATATGGTTCATTTCATATGTTTAATATTCCATGCACCATAATCTTAAACATAATACCAAAAAAGAGGAAATCCACTGAATAAATATCTTTGAAAGATAAACATATTATTAATTAAACTCCAAATCCAACCTACTGTCGTCTAGTTTCTGCCAACTCATAGTGAGCTGAAGGGCAGAGTGGCCCACAGGGCTCCAGTTATTAATGAAAATTATATATATAACTGGGTAGTGATGGGTGCTCATGCAAATAATATGTATGCAATATAGGGTTCTCTGCAACTGGTCCCTGCCATTAAAAGGTCTTTCCACAATTCATTTTGCAAGATGCTTTATAAAAAGTAACATAGTATTCTTAAGAAAATACCTTAAGAAGGCAGTTCACACATATGCAAAATGTATATCGTACAAATTATCTGTGTAAAAATAAGAAACATTACATGTCTTCATATTTATAAGATAAAGCAGGAAAAAGGGGTGAAAGCAGGAAAATGTAAATACCTATTTATTAATATATTTTAATATATTTGTAAATTAATGATTTGAATCTTCATTAATAAAACTGTCAAGCTTAGTCAAGATAGTCTGCCCTCTAAATTTACCCATCTTTTGTGTTTTTTGTTACTTTGTTTAGTTTAGTTTCTACCACCTGTGGAAAAGAGGAAATCTTAAAGCTGGTATTTAATTTGAATTATACAGCAAGCATATGTAAAATTTGTAAATCAATGTTTAGAACATTTTCCAAATTTCACAAGGATTCTAAACTATAGCATTATTTTTATCTAAAGTAAGCGTTTCCTGTCATTCAGTGACATTTAGTAAACATAGATTTATTAGCACTTGCCACATTAAATTGAGTGTATGTGGTCCCTTTAAAATTAAATGGTGGCAAAACCATTTTAATAACAAAGTAATGTTAATATGAGTATTTAAATAATTGAAGACAAGCTAATACTTAAGGCAGTGATGAAAAAATACTTTTTGCCCTACTTATAAAATACAAATAAAACGTTCACACAATTATGTCTTCGTATTCAAGGAACTATAAATGAGACTTTTTGTAAGAGAAAGTATATGTTTTTAAGCTGGAATCATTTGCCATGGTCGGGAACAACTGACTTTTGTTGACCTTGGAAACTTAAACTTGTCTTTAGAGGATATCTAAAAATGTCAGATTTGCTTCCAACACCACATTTGTTGTAACTATGTGATAATTTATAACATATGCTATGGCTCCCAAATGTGTTGCTTTAGGATGAGGTAGGAAAAGAATCCTGATGACTGCCATTTTTCAACATATGGAAAACCTATAGCAGGACCTGCTAAAATAATACTAATTTAAGTATTTTCAGAATTGAGCTTTCCTAAGTCACAGTGTGGTAAAACTTGATATAGCAGAGAGCAAGGTTATATTCAACTTCATGAAAAAAAATCACAAATATTTCAGCAAAAATTCCTGGGTGGCTTCATTAAATTGTGGTTCTACCAGAATTACTGGTTACCAATAATAGATGTATGGGAACTGGTTCAAACTGAAAGACTAATTAGTTGGAAACATCCTGGCAATCTCTATATATTTAAGCATTTTACTATGGTGTTCCCTATAGGTCCATATTCAATGTGTACAGTACTCGTAATTGATGTTACTCTCCCATTCTAGTCAGATCTACTGCATAAGTAGCATGAACTAAGAATCTGAATCTACTACTCAAGTTAATCTGAGATCATTGTTAAATGTGTTTTCATCAACAAAGCCAAATATACAAAGAACAGGGAAAAAAGAAAGAAATAAAAACTAAACCTACTGGCACTGCTTAATTCTGTAATTTACCCTCACAGATTTTTCAGGCCTCCAGAATTAGAGTGATTTTAAGTCTTATGTTTTTTTAAATGGTTTCTTTATTTCCTCGTATATTTAATTCATCAAATCTATAGCTACAGCTCCAAGTAACTTACTATAAACACAAACTAAACACACTAATCCCATTGCTAGAACAGCATACAGTATAGAAATAAATGAATCATTATGCTTTGTTAATTTTCTAGTACAAGCGTTAGTATATTCTATCTTTCCTAGAAATGTTTATGTATACACCTGTATTATATAAACATTATACAAAAATATATGTGTAGTTACCATCTAATTTTCAATTCTAGGTTGGTGGATTGGAACTAAACGTATCCTATAAGAAGAAACACAAATCCTGTTCCTACCTGCTGGGGATACTTTGGAAATGTCTTGTTTTCAAATTTTCAGTAACTATTCATAGAAGCTGACCACATAGTACGCCACAAGGAGCATAGCAATACATATCAAATTACATAAAGTTCAATTTTTTCATAAGACAATAAAAATTGAATTTCAGAGGAAAATATATTTAGATGCTAAGTAATCTTTTGTAAACAAGGGGGGTGCACAAAAATAATTGCTGTCTGTCTGTTGCCGATGTCGCTGCCCTCAAGGGAGTCTGGCTCCTAGGTACTCTGTGCGAAAGGACACACTGCCGAACTGTGAGCTCCTTCCGGTTATCCTTAGGTCGGAGCCCATTGTTGCAGCCACTGAGGCAGTCCATCTCCTCGGGCCTTCCTCTTTCTGCTGCCCTTCACTTTACAAAGCATGATGGCCTCCTGCGGGGCATGGTCTATCCTGATAACATGTCCACAATACAGGAGACGTCTTGCCATCCTTGCTTCTAAGGATCATTCTGGCTTTACATTTTCTAAGGCAGAATTGTTTGTTCTTTTGGCAGTCTGCGTGTGCTAGACCGGGTTGACCAGAGAAACAAGTCTAGGGACGAGTAGATATGTGTAAGAGAGAACTTAATATCAAGAAGCAATTGTGTATCAGAAAAATATACCAGCCTGGTCCAGATCACACTGATAAGTCTCATACTACTCCTAAATCCAATACTATTCCATAAAGCCCTCTTCAGACTCACACAGCCACACACAATGATGCAGAATGCCGGAAGATCACAGGCTGTGGGTGCAAAGTATTATGGATCCCTGGAGGTGGACGAATCTCCAGGGATCTGCTGCAATCAGCGTGGCTCCAAGTGGCACAACAACAGTACAGTGAAGCAGGGTAGAGGGTGTGTGTGTGTGTGTGTGTGTGTGTGCGTGTGTCCCTTAATTCCCCTTATGCGAATCCCATGCCCACAAGGAGGTACTATCAGGCTGTGACCTGATTGACAGGCTAGATTTCCAAGAGCATTGATTTTGGATCCAAGCCTGACAAAATCCTTGTCAATTTCAATCTTTTCTCCATGTATCACGATGTTTCCTATTTGTCTAGTTGTGAGGGATTTTGATATTCTCCACATTGAGTCGTGCTTCTACACTGCAATCATAGTCGTCAACAGCAAGTGATTCCCTTCCTCCTCGCTTTGAGCAAGCAAGGTGTACATCGTTGCTGATGGTGAGAGCTACAAGATCCAGAACATGCAGGCAGGCAGGCTGGAGGGTCCTCCCAAATACACACAGGATGTATCGCACATGGCAGGATGCCTGGAGGAGTGATTTCAACAGTCTAGAGTACTGTTATCTTAAATCAGCAGCTACTGAACCCTTGACTAATATTAAACTGCAAAGTCAACAAAATCATGGGTCTTTTGCTGACCTGTTGCTTCCCTACTTGTCCAATCCCGTGGAAGACCCCAGCATGGAAAGATCATGACTAGGTTCATGATTGCACCTAAAGATTGTGACCAGATCTAGGATCGGTCCATTCATAACCTGTAGACGCAAACAAGCCAAGACATCCACATCTGATTTAAGAACCCTTAGAAAGAAAAATTTCATCAGCAACTCATTCAAGTCCCCGCTCTCCCCCCACTGCACCTAGTGCCTTTCCTTCCTTCCTAAGTAAACATTGCTTTCTATTTGTCATTTGTGGTCTGTGAATCTACTCTTGGGGTCACAAAACCAGTGACATCTGCATACATCTAAGCAAGTGCAAGGATGTCAACTGGAACTTGGTTGAAAGTAGAAAACACCAGGACAATGTTTATTTGTGCTATATATAATTTTGAGCATGCAAAGGTGTTTGTCAAGGTATAGATATCATTGCAAATAATGGGATGAGCAGAATATTTAATTCTGCTTATAAAGAACCTGTACATAGATCAAGATGCAGTCATTTGAGCAGTGCAGAGGATACTGAATTTTAAATATCAGGAATGATGTGCATCAGGATTGTATCTTTTCACCAGACTAATCCTCTAGGCTGAGTAAATACCCAGAGATATGGACCATAATAGTAAGAAGATGGCATAAAGTTTAAATAAACGCTCCTTAAAAACCTGCCGTATGCATATGACAAAACAATTCTGGTTGAAAGCAAAGTAAAGAAAAGAAAAAAACAACAAAAACATTGCGATTGAACCAATGGGCACATCATGGTGAATGGATAAAGATTAAAGTTGTCAAGAATTTAGTTTTACATGAATCTCAAATCAAAGATCATGGAAGCAGCTGTCAAACAATCAAATGACATATCACATTGGGCATGTATGGTACCGGAGACGTCTTTAAAATATTAAAGAGCAAAGATAGCACTTTGAAAACTAAGATCAATCCAATCCAAGCCATTATATTTTTAATCACCTCATATGTATGGGAATGCTGCATAATGAACCATGAAGACTACAGAAGAATAGGTGCATTAGAATTAATGTGTTGTAGAAGAATATTGTAAGGACCATGCACTGTCAGGAAAACAAATGTGTTTTAAAAGAAACACAGCCATGTTTCCCTTAAACAGGATGCTATTTTGTCTTATATACTTTAGACAAGTTTTAAAAAGTGACCAGTACCTGGAGGAGGATGTTATACTCGTTAAAGTATAGAGTCAGAGAAAAAGAGGCAACCCTCTAGGTGATGGATCGACACGATAGCTTCAGTAGTGCACTCAGACATAACAGCAATCGGGAAGTTGGCACAGAACCACACACCTTCCCATTCTCTGGTACATAGAATCACTATGAATCGGAGATGGTTGTAGAGCACCTAACACAGCCAAGACAACACAGATGCACTCAGAAATGCTGCACCTTTATAAACTCATGGATGAATTCGTGTGTTTGTGATAACACATATCCATATGAAAGACAAGAGACATTTTTGAGAACACCTTGATTAGTGGCAAATGAAGTTTCTTCTCTTCCGGAATTGCGGTAAAGATCATTACAGTGAAAGACCTATTTATTGCATGGTGCTTCTTAAGGCACATATCTGAGGAAGCATTGAGTATGGCTTTAAACCCTTATTTAACACTTACTGGTGATTGGATTTAGAAACTTGCAGCATTATTTTGCAAAATATATCTTACATGTTATTACAAATGCAAAAAAAAAATCCAAAACGTATTTTAGAGGCTGGAACAAATAAAAGACAAATAACAACAAAACCCCCAGAAATCTTCAAACACGTAGTTCTGAAGTTCATCAATGGTGCTCTGCATTTACAAGCCCATGAGTGTAAATAAACAAACAAACAAACAGGAAACTCATTGCCATTTGGAAGAAACGCCCATCTTTCTCCCTCCGAACAGTTTGTGGCTTCAAACTTGTGGTTGTTTTTGTTGTTGTTGGGTGCCATCAAGTCAATCGGGCACAACCCATAGCGACCCGCGCAAACACAAGGACTCACTGCAAGATAGTGCACCAGCCTCACAATTGTTCCTACGCCTGCAGTCAGTGAAGCAAGCCCCGTGTCAATCAATCGCTTCTAGGGCCTTTTGCTTTTTCCTTGCTCCTCCACTTTACCAAACACAATGATCTTCTTCGGGGATAGGTGTCTCATGACAACATGCCCTAGGCATGTAACACAAAGCCTTGTCATTCTTGCCTTCAAGGAGCACTCTGATCTTACTTTGGTCAATCCAGGCGGAGCTGTCATTTCAGCAGTTCTTGGTACTTCCACGCTTCTCCAGCACCTCAAATCAAATGCATCTTTTCTTCTATGGTCTTCCTTTCTCAATGTGCACCTTTCCTATGCATGTGATGGAATGGAGAATGCTGTGGTGTGAGTCAGGTGCACCGCAGTCCTCAAAGGAACATCCTTGCTCTTCAATGCTCTAAAGAGGTTTACCCAACGCAGTGTGTCTTTTCATCTCCTGACTGCTGCTTTCATGAACAGCGATTGTGGATCCAAGATAAAATCCTTGACAATTTCACCCTTTTCGCCCTTTATCATGATTCCACCTATTACTATGTGATTGGACTAATCCTCTTGAAGCTTTGTTTTATATTTTTCTGTTTTTCCGGATCTCCAACCCAGGATTGATGAGCCCGTAGGGACAACAAGTAAAATGAGGGTTTCTGTGGGTGCAGGGCTGGCGGTGGCGGTGGAAGTGTTCAAGGGAGCAGGTGTCAAGGAGTTCAGGAAGGAAAATAATGTTTGGAAACCTATTTGTGGTAGCGATTTACAACACTGCTTGACGTGAGTGTACTATGGAATGATATGATATCTGTATTAAGTCCCAATAAAGGAGTTTTGAAATAAATCAAGAGTATTTTGACTGTACTTGTTCCAAGACAGAATTGGTGGTTCTTTTGGGAGTTCATGATCTTTCCAATATTCTTTGCCCAGCACCATAATTCAAATGCATCTAGTCTTCTTCTGTCTTCTTTATCAATTTTCAGCTTTCACATGCATATAGGGTGATTGAAATACCATGGTCTGGGTCAGGATATAGGTATACTAAAATAAGATAGCAATATAAAAGCCTATAGAAATTTCATGAATATACTTAATATGTAGTAAATGTAGTAATATGTAGTAGATGTAGAAATCTATAAGTATTGCTGCTGATAAAGATGGTTGTGGGACATAGCGTTGCTAATCACAATGAGTGCAAGAATGAAGAAAATGTTCTAAAACGGATTATGGTGATGATCAATCACTCTTCTTGATGTGATTGAACTACTGAATGTTATGATATGTGGGTTATATGCCAATATAACTGTTAAAAAAGATTCTCAAGTGGCATAGGCAAGAGGACTCAGAGAATACTTTTTACAGGGTACCACATGCACTACCTCAGAATTAAGATAAATGGTTAAAGTGATGCCAGCTAATGGAAGAGTCTAAACTAGAATTGATCCCTCTAAATTCATATACTCTGAAATCATTCCATGCCCATTCTAAATAGAAGCCGACAGACTCATCTTTTCCCCATAGAGCAGATGGTGGGTTTGAACTGCTGATATTTTCTAACAATCAAATATTTTTTGCCACTGTCCCATGAGGTCACCTTGCAATTACTTTAGGGGCTGGAAATCATAGATGACTAAGTCGTTTCTATGAGTAACTAGATTTTCTCATTAAGTTACATAGACACTTGGAACAGAGAGATGAAAAAATCGGCAGGGAGAATAAAGAGTGTAAGGATATGTTTATTAGCAGCACAGAGATCCTGCAAAAAATTCTGCTCTAACACTTCTTAAAAGATCTGGCCGCAAGTAACTCAATAGGAATATGAATTATGTATAAATCCTCATTTTCCATGAGGAGCTTGAGATCCAGGGAAAAGGAGAGAAAAGCATATAAGTGAAACTACAATCGGCGTGAAGAGACCTGCTTAGATCAAGGGCAAATATCAAGAACACATGGTCGTTTTAATTTTCCTCCATCCGTGCCAAAAGCCACAACAAAAACCTGTGTAGAGAAATCGGACCTCTTTCTAGCAGCATTTTTATTAACTAGGCTTTAGTTAAGATCTCAGCAACAGCTCAAACAAGCCCAAGTTTCCAGCCAGTTTTTGAATGAATAATGATGCCATTTTATGTACAATCTTGTATTATTACCATTTTGATGAACTCAAGTTATTCTCATAGCGACAAAAAGATTATACCCAGTAAGTACTACCATTAACATCATGATGAATTGATAATTGTCTTACCAAAATAAAACTATGAATTTTATTATATGTGTTTGCTTTCCTTTGAAATGTAGAGATAATACACATTTCTTTGAACAATAAGCAATATATTTCTTTATAAAGTTGTTTAGATTCTGCTGATTTTTATTTGCCTGCCCTCGGGAAGAACTACAGTATCAGTATTCTACCTATCTTGGTGAATAACTAGTTATTCAACAGTTAATATAAGTAAAAATCAAGGGGATGTGACATCTTACTGGGAGGAAGAGTAAATTTTTTCAAAATATTAAATGCCATTGGGATTTTTCTTTCGCTCCTATAAATTTAAATTTACAACTCAGTGAACAATGAACTATTGCATTCCTATTTGGCATGTCAGTTAAAAACTGCAGTCCTAGACTTGTGTAATCCTTTCCATATGGGAGGAATAATAGGCATAAAGCAAAAAGTATTGCACAATGAAGTTCTATAATTTTTGAAGAGAAATTTTTGATTTTATGCTGGTGCAAAACATTTTAAAACACTCAATGTTACTTCACTCGAAATCTTACGGCAGAGTGGTTAATTGCTTGTCTGTTAAACTATAGTCAGAAGTTCACACCCACAGCCAACTTCTAGATCTAAAGATCGAGAAACCACAAGGAGAGTTCTACTCTGTCCTATAGGGTTACTGTGAGTCGGGATTGACTCATAATTAATGATCATAATGCTCTGATAATAAACCAAGAGTCATGAAAAGAATAACATTTCACATTATTAGAATAAAAGTTAGGACCTCCATAAAAGTAAGTAGGTTTCTACTGCAGATCCTTGTTTTGCTTGCTTTTATCATAGATATTTAACTCTTTGACAAGAATTTTTAGATTTTTAGTTATTTAAAATATTCAGGCTTCTAGACCATTTCAATATCAATTGTGATATTTTCTTTTTCACATAAAGAGAAATAAACCCCTTATACAATATGTCATCACTTTGTGTTGCGTCTAGGCACATTTTGATTTTTGATATTTCTATTCAGTGCCATTGCCAGCACCAAACCATGGCAGACCTTAAAACTATATGAAATACTTAATTTTCCCCCCTTTGTACCAATTTACTCAAATTAGTGGAAGAGTAAATAAATAGAAACTTTTGGAAATCATCTGGAAAGTCATGAATCTTTATTGAGTTCACTATTAAAATCCATCTATATCTCCATTTCTTCACAAATTTAGTTTGCCTACTATAAACACATATCACTCTCTTGTAAGTCTTCAATATATGGTGTAGTTTTGGGAGTTCTGGTTTACAAAATTTCTCTTGACCACTGATACTCTCATTAACTTAAGTTTAAGTATCAGTCTATTTTATGTATTTTATTCTGAAAATGTAAATTGAGCCAATGCTTGAGCACACTGCACACTAGAAAAGACAGTCCTTGGATTTCTAATGCATAATACAAAAAGCAGAGTTATTATAAGGGTATGTATTTCATTTTTAAATTATTGATAACAGAAAATAAGAGAGTAAAAGAAATTTTCAGTCTAGTGAGTTAATTTAATATGATATTATGCCACAATTTATTGTATGCAAGGTCAAGCTAAAATCATTGTACATGAGAAACATATTGATACAGAAGTATAATTACCTTTATTGCTAACCTACAAAAATAGGAAAATATAATAATTACCATGAACGTAACTTATCAAAAAATTCTCTCATGCAAGATGGACATTGACTTTGTAATACCTAAGATGAATCAATGCATTAAAATGAAGGTGCTGGCAAAAAATATTGAAAGTACCGTGGACTGCCAAAAGGGTCCCCAAATCTGTGTTGGAAGAACAGTCAGAATTCTCCTTAAAGGCAAGGGTGGAGGAACTTCCTCATGGACTTTGGATACGTTATCAGAAGAAGTCAGTCTCTGGAGAAGGCCATCATGCAGGGAAAGTGGAGGGCAGCCTAGGGAGGAAAACTCTGAACAAGCTGAATTGACACAGTGGTTATAACAATGGGCTCACAGGGCCAGGCTGTTTCATTGCGTTGTACAAGGATTGCCATGAGAAACCGACTCCCAGCTCCTAACAACAACACATAAATAATTTAGGAAATATATGCAATTAGGTGTGCTTGACTGATTTTTATTTGTTCAATTGGAATAGTACTTTTGTCATATATGGGTTTGGTGGCAGAATGGATAAATTCTTCATTCCTAACTCAAAATGCAACAATTTGAACCTGCCAGCTGCTCAGTGAGAGGCAGATGCAGCAATCTGCTTTCGCTTTTCTGGAGATTGTGGGCTTGGAAAGCCTGTGGATCAGCTCCATGCTGCTGTGGAGGTTAGCTCTCTCCCAAACAAACTTCTACCATCAAATGATTCAGACTCATAGTGACCTTGTAGGACACGGTAGAACTGCCTCTGTGAATTTCCAAGACTAACTTATTTTTTTTGATAGCAGCTTATTTTATTGGTTACAAAACCTAAACCCATATGCAAAATTAGGAACACATTAAATGACTCTTGAAAGAACATTTTAGTCTTTTAAACTGTTTTTAATGTTATTTTAAACACTGTTTTGAAAACTTAAAATTGCAACAATATACTTAAGTTTCCTTTATCTATGAAATGGTAAATTTTCAGTTCAAAACCCAATACGGTCACAACAAATTGAATTAAGAAACTTTTTATGGTGGTACAGAGCCCTGCCTTTGATGAAGGAACTGGTAGTTTTCAACCGTTGACCTTGTGCTTAGCAGCTTAAGGAAACAGCTATCCCAGCAGCAGGACTCCTTACAGGGCAGCTAGGAGTTAGAATTGACTCTGTAGAAATGGATGTTTCTCCTGCCTTGGGCTGCATTTTCTAGTTTTCTTCATTAAACATGCACTAATTTAGCAAATAAAATAAAACAATTAACATTGGAATGGAACTGATTACTATAATTGAATCTACTGCTTATTCTCTAATATCTTTATTTGATTAAATATTTCTAAATACAACATAAGCTAAGAACATGTAAACTCAAAGATAATAAGAAGATTCACTTTTGACAAAACGTTTACTGGGTTGAAGACTTTTATGCTTTCTGGTGGAGAGGATAAGACCTATAACATTTTGGCAAATGTATCTGCTAATCCGATGAAGAGGAGTATGATGGCTGAGCTGATGTTGTAATTCAGCTCCTTGTATGATGAGACTCTGGATTTGGTTTTCAGCAATGTTAGCTCTATTACTAGAGGAGAGAAGACTCTCCTTTGTAGCACATGCAGAAGCTTGTAGGTCTGTTATTCAGCACTTGAGACGTGCTTCTTGACGTTCTGAGATTATCCCTTTCCTTGATCACATTTTCTATTGTAAGGAGGACCAGCCAACCAGCTTCCCTAACCTTCTCATCTGGAACAAAACTGTTGGAAAATATCAAACACATGATCACCCAGAGCCTCTCCTCTCCTCCCACTAGCACTTCATCTGTTGGTGGTGATATTGTGGATATTAACTTTGCCTTTTCACACCATGGATTGACACCGACCTTTAGTAACAATGGCAGCTTTATCAATGTTTTAGGGGTTTATCAATGTTTTAGGGGTTTATCAATGTTTTTAGCATTCCCATTACTCTTAGACCTAATAAGGCTGGAGAACCAATTCAGGAAACCCATATTTATGATCTTGTTTCTCTAGAACAACTCCTGGTACCAATTGTATTAGGCAGGATTCTCTATGGAAACAAAACTAGGGCACACACATATATATAGATGATAGATAGATCTATATAGTGAGAAGGAATGTAACAGCTAATTAGTCCACATAGTAGGGGTCAGTCCACATAGTAGGGGTCAGTCCACATAGTAGGGTCAGTCCACATAGTAGGGGTCGGTCCACATAGTAGGGGTCAGTCCACATAGTAGGGGTCAGTCCACATAGTAGGGGTCAGTCCACATAGTAGGGGTCAGTTCAAGTCACTTTTGTGGAACAGTTGAGTCTTCCCTCAGGCAAAACAGGCAGAGTCTAATTGAAGGCATCAGACAGCTTGATAGTTCAAAAACAATCAGGAGCTAGGGAGTTAGCAAAGAAAGACCAATGTGATCTTGAACTCAAGCACTCCATGGTGACAGGATTCACTAGCCTCAAGATCAAGCAATGTACACACCAGCTGCATGGTGAAGCAGGTCCCCAAGAGCCTCAAGCTCTAGTGACACACTATCCATGGGTTGGCTTGGCCCACAGGTAATTAAGCACACAGGTTAAGGCAGAGAACTAGCTAAAGCACCAGCATGCTGATCCAATCACCAGAGAGCAAAAGAGATATGGGATTCAGGCCATTTTCATTTATCTCAGTCACCCTCCAATCAAGCTGTGACCTGATCAAACCTGCCCACATGTGCCTATTGGCCTAGATGGCACAATAATCCTAAATATCACAGTACCATATAGTTGGAATATGTCATCCTATCAGAGTTTGCCTCACCTCCAGTTGCCTTGGCAAACTTTCCCAAGGCATTCTCCATCTAAATAGTCTTTAAGCATGATAAAGACAAATTCTAGAAAACTCGGAATAGCCTCTCTATCCAGAGTCCCCATGAGTTGGCTAAAGCAATTTTTATATTCTGAACAGCTCTGTTTCTCTTATTGTTCAAAGCAGTTTTACTTCTCCACCTTCTCAAACCCTTGATCTCAAGGATAATTCCAATTAACAAGCCTGCATGTAAAAGCACTACCATGGTGTCTGTGTTTAGGGTGAGCCACACTGGGTAAAATAAAACAATATCAAATACATAAAAAGATTCTGATCCTGGGAAAACATCAATCTATTTTATTTTAATATAATAGTATGTTTGTTCCTGTACTTTTTGGAAATATTGTTCTCAAAATAAAATTAACAATTGCCAACCTCTATTTAAAGACTCCTACTCAATTTGATAATTGTTTTAAAAATAAAAAGTTAATAAGAGAGACTTATAATACTTAATCATTTGAATAAATAGCATAATTTCTTCATCTCCTTAAGATATTTATTGTTTTAAGCTTTATTTAATTCTGCCAATGGGGCTGCACATTTTTAAGGATACTATACACAATTTTAGTGTTTTCATTGATATTGTGAACAAAATGTTCTATTATATAAGTGAGTTTCTTATATAAGATGAATTTTAGAAAATTACTGGAAAATATAATTAAAATATCATGGAATTCCTTCAAGACTTTTCGAAGTTCCCCCATTTTCAGTTTCCACTTGTCTATTTTAGTTAAATTTTCAGTTGATGTATTTTTAAGTTGTACGGCCAGCCTATCTCCAAATACTGACAGCTTTCATGTGTGTGTGCATATACATAAAATGTGAGGGATATGGATCCTTGAAAGCAAAGGGGATCGAACTTATGGAATATAACTGGGCCTGCTCAATGTTTAACAGAGAGATACTCATCCACTCATGGTTAGGACAACAGCTAGACTTGCAACTATTTGTGTGGGTTCTCGTTTTTATTATCTCTTTCTTGGTGTCTCTTTATATAAGATAGGCAGGAAAAGTAATCCCAAGGATACAGCAACAGGATTGACAGTTCTGGGGTGGTATGGGCATGGAGCAGGCTGGAGGAGGGGCGCTATAAGCAAATAGTGACAGAGACAAGGGAATAGTAAAGAATCTGAAATTGGTTGTGAGGAGGGTATAGTGTTTATAGTCATGTTTGTGCAATTGTATCACAGAGGAATTACTGAGAGATAATTGATGGGTAAACATGACAATGGAACAGAAGGGAAGAATAAAAAAAGAGAAGAAAGAAGCAAGTAAAATTATATATAGGTATAAATATAGATATGTACATATGTAAAGATATAAAGATAGGTGTGTTTGTATATATTTGTGTATATTTGTATGTGTGTACACACACTAACACACATAAATACAATAAGGAAGCAGATGGACTTTGGGCCTCTACTTAACTCTTAACTCAGTACAAGAATGGTTGTTCTAATAATGTGCTAAGGTGTGATACTCACCTTTTCTACATGATTGCTGAAGACAAAATGGGTGCTTAAACAAATGTGGTGAAAAAGCTGATGATGCCTGGCTATTAAAAAATATAGTGTCTTGGGTCTTAAAGGATTGAAGTTAAACAACCAGCCATGTAGAAGGGAAACAATAAAGCCCACATGGAAGAGCACACCAGCCTGTGTGATCATGAGATGTCGACGAGAATAAGTATCAGAAATTCAAAAGACGAGAATGAAAATGATGAGAAGAAGTATAGACAAAGTAGAGACCCAAAATCCACCTGTAAGATTACGGGACAGTCCCTCATAGAAGGACCAAATGGGAGAGATGATAGATCCAGGGCACAGTATAGCACTCATGAGGCACATAACTACCTTCTAGTTGTTATTTTTAAATATTTCCTCTTCTTACTATTAAGGTCTTAACTTTTCCTCATTGATCTTGTGAGAAATGTGTATGCTCATTGGTATAATTAAGATCATTTAATGCATGAAATTCAAGATAAATAAACCCTTCAGAAAGAGTAATGGGAGTAATGATTCTCAAAGGAACAAATAACAGAATTGTAGGTGAATAGACACATAGATGGTGTATGATATGGCAAAATAATAATAATGATCATAATATTTTTATTATTATTTTAAGGGTTCCAGAAGGTAGGGTGTGGGAGGGAGGAAAGGGATAAAAGGGAACTGATATCAAATAGTTAAAGAAGAAAGAAAATATTTGAAACTCATGGTGGCAGCAATTGCACAATTATACTTGATCTAATTGAATTATGAATTGTTATAATATCTCCCAATAAAATTATTTAGGAAAAAAGAGAATCTTTACTTGAAGGTTTAGTAGAATTTGTGCCAGGAACAAAACTCTAGGACTGTTTGTCATTGTTTTAGCCAAAGAAAGGGAATAAGTTGATTCAAGAAACTAAGTTTATTTCTGAAACAACCAAATAAAAGGAAACTGGGTTGTTGTTTTTTAATGATCACAGGACAAAATTAGCAGATTTTGCAATGATTACAGGACCCCAAACTGAGAGAAGAACTAGGTTTCATGGGAAATAATTGTAATCTACATTTGTCCAGGGAGTTTTCGGACTGAAATTGATATCTACATTTCTCCAGCGGTTACCAGACTAACATCCCCTGAGGCTTCATATACTATAGTTTACCTAAATCGCCTTGTTTGCCTTCTTCCCGAGATAGAGGATCTCTACTTATTAAATGTAAAAGGATATATTTTGGCCTTTTAATAAACTAAATATTGAATGATGAAAAATTTCTAGTATTTGTTTTAACTACTGGCCAACACTTTCATAACTCTCTACCATAATTAATAATATTCTAAAGATGTTTGACCATTTTTGTTATTGTTTTTATTGTTAGGTGATATCTAGACAGCTCCAACCAGTAGTGACCCTATAGAGAACAGAAAGAAGCACTGCACAGTCCTGGGACATTCTCACAATTATTATGATATCTGAGACCATTGACATTGTCACGGTGTCAATCAATCTCACCAAGCGCCTTCCTCTTTTCCACTGCCCCTCCACTCTACCAAACATGATGCTATTCTCCAGGGACTTGTCTCTCCTTAGAACATATCTAAAGCATGTAAGAAAAAATCTTGCCATCCTTGCCTCTAAAGAGCACTCTGGCCTTACTTCTGCCACACAGATGTTTTCCTTTTAGCAGCCCATGGTATTTTCAGTGTTCTTTTACAGACCCACAATTCAAATGCATCTAGTCTTCATTGGTCTTACATATAAATATTCAATTTTCACATGCATTGGAGAGCTATGACTTGGGTTAAGCACACCTATGCCCTCAAACATCCTTGTTCTTCAACCGTCTACAGTGGTCTTGTGCAGTGGATTGACCTAATGCAATACATCTTTGGATATCTTGACTGCTGCTTCCGTGAGCATTGTCCTAATAAGACAAAATCTTTGACAATTTCAACCTTTTCTCCATTTATTGTGATTGTACCTGTTGTCCAGTTGTGAGGACTTGGGTCTTTTTTACATTGAGTTATCTGCACTGACGGTTATGATCCTTGATCTTCATCAGCAAGTGCTTCAATTCCTCCTTGCTTTCCCCAAGCAAGTCTGTCATCTCCCACCACAGGTCGTTCGTAAGCCTTCCCTCAATGCTGATGGTGCGTTCTCCTTCACATAATACAGCGCCTTGATGATTTCCTTGGCATCCAGATTGCAGAAAGATGGTGAGGATACGACTCTGACACACACCTTTCCTGATTCAAACCATGCCACCTTCCTTTGTTCTATTAGCACAACTGCCTTTGACCCACGTGCACATTCTGAAGGAGCACAAGCAAGGTTCTGGAATTCCATTCCGCTTAATGTTATTCACAGTTTATTATCGTCCACATAGGGAACTGCCTTTGGACACTCGATGAAACACAAGTAATCATGCTTCTGGTATTCTCTGCTTTCATCCAGGTTCCATCTGACTACAGCAATGGTATCCCTTGTTCCATGTCCTCTTCTGATTCCAACACAAACTTCTGGCAGTTCACTAACAATGTCCTGCAGCAACCATTGTTGGATGATCTTATGCAAAATTTTACTGGCATGTGATATCACTGATACCATTCTATAGTTTACACATTCTGTTGTGTCACCTTTCTTTGGAATGGGTACAAAGGTGCATCTCTTCTCGTCAGTGGGCCTGGTAGGTGTCTCCCAAATTTCCTGGCACAGATGAATGAGTGCTTCCAGGGTTTCTTCGGCCTGCTGCCACATTTCAATGGGTATTCCATCAGTTCCTGCAGCCTCATTTTTGGCGAATGCATTCAGTGATGTTTGGATTTATTCCTTCAGCACCACTGGTTCTCACTCATGTGCTACCTCCTGAAATGGTGAGATGATGTTGACTAGTCCTTTTGGGAAGAGTGTCTGTGCATTCTCTCCATCATCTCTCGATGCTTGTGGCATCACTCAATAATGCTGCTATTGGTTGCTGTCAAATAGTTCCTCCACATGGTGGACCCTCAAGAACATAGTGTGCCCTTCAAGAAACTCTGCCTAGCCGTGCACCATCCTCCCTCCTGCTCCTATGCTTGAGTGCACTGTAGCAGCCTCTGTATCAATCCAGCTTGTCACAGGCCCACCATTTTGTCTTGCCCTCTGCCTTACAAAGTGTGTCGTCTTTCTCCTGGACTGCTCTCCTAGTAACCTGTCCAAAGTATATGAGGTGGCATCGTGCTGTCCTTTATTCCAAGAAGCATCCTGGCTGTATGTCTTCCAGGATAGATTTGTTTGTTCTTTTGGCAGTCCCTGGTCCTTTCAATGTTTTTTGTTTGTGAATTTATTTATACACTAACCATTTATAATGTATTTCATCAACATTTCCTCTGGCTTTCCATAAGAATTTCATACACTATCTTAATCACGTTTTTATGCTGTATTTTCCCTCTCAATTCTAAAGCTTGTTTGCATAGTCTCTAATTTGGGGGCCTGATTTGCCCCATGACTATTTTAAAGAGTAATGTAATTTTGAGTTGCAGTGGCTGAGTGAATCACACTTTTGGATTCTAACCACAGGATCAGAAGTTTGAAATCATCAGCTTCACAAGCAGGAAAAAAATGATTCTTTCTCTTCCCTTAAAGATTTACAGCTTTACATGTTTTATTAGGTTATGTGAGTATAAGTTGACTAGATGACAGTGGATGGTGGTTCTAGTACTATTTCAATATATTTTGTGTTAATTTTATTACTTTTCTAAAATATGGTATTATAGATTACTTCATTCTGCTTCTATTCATATTTCCTGATTCAAAATTATATACTTTCCTCTTAGTATAACTTTAGACGAATTATATAAACATTGTCACATGTCATATATTACATGCTTTAATTCTCATTCTAAAAACAGTTTACACATGAAATTAAACATATTACTTCACTAAAGACATGTTTAGAAAATTGGCTTAAAGTTTCTATGTGGAATGATTTATTAGGGGAGCGTGAGAAATACTTTCTTTTGCTGTGAAATCCAGGATTTATTTCTGTATAATCAGAGGTTGTTACAATGTGAGAGTATTGGCATTTGTGGACTTAAAAAATTATTCTGGGTAATGTATTTTATTACTTTTCTATGACTATCTGATAATTTATATTTTCACTGCTGATTTATTACCTCTATTTATCTACTATAGAGTATGCCTAACAATAGTGTTAGCAAATTTTCCATATCCTTACTAAATTTGTGAACTTAAGGGAGAGTGGATAAACTGGATTTTAAATTTCTCATTCTTTTAAAAATATATTTTTCTGTTTTATATATGTAAAGGTTCCCTGGTGATATAGTGGTTAAGAGCTTAGTTGGTAACCGATATATCAGGGGTTTCATTTACTCAATGGCTCCACATGAGAAAGATATGACAGTGCCATTTCAGAAATATTTATAGCCTTGAAAACCCCACTCAGGATGCTCAGTTCCATTTGGAAGCATTAAGCAACAGTCAATGACATTTGAATTGTTTTTTGCTATATCAATCAAAGCCTGATTTTTTGAAACAAACATGTGTATTAACTAGTTTTATTGGCATATACTTCACATACATACAAGTTGTTCTATCATATTAAGAAGGTTCTACAATCACCACCACAATTAATTTCAGAATATTTTCTGTTCATACTCATTGTTGTTCGCTCTATTTTCTCCCATCCTTTACTGACATTACCCTATTGAGTTACCATCTCTATAAATCTACCTTTATAAATATACCTATCCTAAATTTTATATACAGAAAATTATTCATCTCATTTTACCCTAACTACATCTGCCATAATCTACTTTGAAAAGCAAGATATTACTTTGGGAACTAAAGTTTACCTGACCCCAGCCATGATATTTTTAATATCCTCATTAGCATGTGAAAATTGGACCCTAAATAAGACAGAATGAAGAAGAGTTAATGCATTGTGGTGCTGTTGTAGAATATGGAAAGCACCAGGGAGTAATAAAAAGACACATTATTAACGTTTTATGAAAGAAAACATTGTAAATCATCCCCCTCCGCTAATATCATTTATTTAGCTAATGACAGAATTTAAAATACTGCTGTTGTAGTTACATAATAACATGTCAACTTGAAGATATATAAAAGTGTAGGGGTGGAGTCTAGCCTGTCAAACAGGTCAAAGCCTGATGGTACATCCTTGGAGGGGTGACCTAATAAAGAAGGCCCTGGGGACTTCTCCCTCTCTCTCAGTCTCACCTTCCTTCTGGCTGACTCTGGCGGTGGCCAGAACCCTGGAGATGCATCCATTGCATCCACAAGACTGTGCAGCCACCAGCCTTTTCCATCATTTCTGGTGACTTCATGAGTCTAAAGAGTGACTTATGGGCTAGTATCGACATACGGACTTGAGTTGGACTAGCCTGAATAGTTCCCTGATATATAAAACTTCTTGATATGAAGTTCTTTGATACACATGTATAAGTGCCACTGGATTTGTTTCTCTAGTTAACCTGGCCAAACACAACTGCTAAGAATAGGAAATTATTCTAGTATAGGCTGGCTTCTAACTGAATTACAAGAATTGTTGATGTACAGATTATACTCTTAAAGGACTGGAAACTATTTACATAAACAGGGAGTATTGGTTATTTGACAAAGCTTGCAATAGCACCCATTCACAAAGGCAGAACAATCCCTCTTAAATTAATGTATGTCATAAAAAGCAATGAAGAAGCACACAAAATGATGGTCCAATGAGGAGATTGTAATAAATGAGATGAAAAAACATACATGCGTGTACCCCCCCAAGCCTCCCCAAACGGATTCTTTTCCCAAAAATTTGTATTTTTTTTTCCAAAACAACCTGTCACCTCAAAGTATGCTCCATTACACTCAATACATTTGTCAAATCTGCAACTCCATTCTTGGAAACATTTTTCAAACTCATCTGGATGACTGACAGCATCTCCCATGTTTTTTCCTTTTTGTTTGTTTGTTTTTGCCTCTTCTTTGTCATCAATGTGCTGTCCATTCATGTCCCTCATCATTTTTGGAAACAAAAAGAAGTCACACAGAGAAAGGTCAGGTGAGTAAGGTGCATGGGGGAAGAAAGGCATGCTGGATTTTTTTGTCCATAACTGGCACATTGAGATGGCTACATGAGCAGGTGCATTGTTATGGTGGCAAACCCAGTTCCCAGGTGCCACAAATCAGGCCTGTTTTCTGTTGCACACAGTTACACAATCTTTTCAGAACTGAATAGAAAGTGTGATTAACAGTCTGGCCTGGTGGAATGAATTCCTCATGCACTATGCCCTTCATATCAAAAAGATCGATCAAATGCATTGTTTTGATTTTTCATTTCACTTGGTGAGCTCTAATTTTTGGTGATGTGACTATGGCATCATTCACTAGATTGACTGATGTATGGTTTTTGGGGTCAGAAGAATAGCGCCATGTCTTCTAAACTATAATGACTTTGGGGGGGGAAAGTTGGGGTCACTTCACAGCTGTTCCTTCAGGAGATGGCAGGTTCCCACTCAACGCTCTTTTCCCTGGTCAGTCAGAACCTGAGGCACCAGTTTTGCAGGGACCCCTATGATTTCCATTAAAATGTGCTGAGCCAAGGCCAAAGATAGTTGAGATGACTTCCCTACCATTTTAATGATCTCTTGTCAGTCTGTAAGCACAAGTGCACAGATTTTGTCAACATTTTTTCTGTTGAGGAAGTTGACGGATGTACAGAATGAGGTTTGTCATTAATCGACATTTCACCTTTTTTGAAATGAGAAAACCACTCCTACATTTGAGTTTTCCCCATCATGCGGTCCTTTGAAGATGTGTCCAACATCACAACAATATCAGCAGCATTTTTCCCAAAGTAGGAAACAAAATTTCATAGGCATACTCTGTTCTCTTAAGTCAGCCATCACACACACAAAAACTAGGTTTTATTGAAATTGCATTCACAAAAAACTTAACTGTGACCCTTTCCAGGTGATGTCACCATCTCAGTTGTTCAATGCTCACTGAGGGGTGGGGTGCGGGGTAGTGCGTACTTTGAAAGCTCCCATTGGGACTGAACCCACTTTTGTGTTTTGTCTCATTTTATTACAAATGGACATCTGATTCTCCCAACATTATTAGTTAAGAGATAGTATCTTCCCCATTTAAAATGCAGTGGACCTTTATCAAAGATCAACTTCATGTGTGGAGGGGTTTATTTCTGGGTTCCCAATTATATTTCAGTGATGTACATGTCTCTCATTATTCCAATGCCAGATATTTAGACTACCATTTGCGTGTAGCATGTATTGAGAATAAGAAATGAAAAACTCTATTTTGCTAGTCTTTAATAACATTTGTCATTTTGCAATTTCCCTTTTATTTATATTTTGATTATTTTTAAAGGGGAATAGAGGTTGCATTTTATCAAATGCTTTTTCTGAGTGGATCAATGTAGCCATGTTGTTGTCCTTTCTTACTTTATATGATGGGTTATATCAATTGGAATATCCTTGTATACCTGGCATGAACCCCATTTGGGTCATTGCTGAAAATGTATTATTGTTTTGATATATTGTTGGATTCAATTGGTGATAGTTTTATTGAGAAATTTTGCATCTATATTCATGGGGGGTATTGTTCTATAAGTTTATTTCTTAATAATGTCTGTGCCTGTTTGGCTATCAGAATTATGCTCACTTCATAAAATGATTTGGGAGTTTTCCATCATTTTCTGTACACTAGCAAAGTTAGGCTAAAGCTGCTATCAGTCCATCTCTAAACTTGGCAGAAATCACAAAGGAAGCTGTATGGGACAGACCATTTTGGTACGAGGTTATAAATGATCTGATGAACTTTTCCTATGGTCTGTTAAATTTGGTATGATTCTAGAAATTTGACCATTTTTCCTAGGTTTTCTAGTTGGTTGTAATATAGTTCTTCATAAAATTCTGTTACTATTGATCTTAGGTTTGGCTCTCTAGGAAGCAAAAGCAGTGAATATTTTATGTATATAGTGGAAAAATATATATAGAGAGAGGAGGCCATTCCAAATCTATGCATCAGATATCAGGCCAGAGGCATCTCCTGACTCATGTAGCTACTGGGATTGATAAACCCAAATTGGGTAGGTTGCACAATAGGCTTATAGCACAGAGGTGAATGAATTTGAGGTGAGCAGTAAGATGGCAGGCGGCTGGAAACTCCCACAATATGGAACTGTGATAACATGCTAGGGGCTCAAGCCCAAGAATAGGAAGCTGACTGATCATATGCAGGATGCAGGTCCACAAAGAAAAGTAAAGTAGCTTTTCCACCGTGTCCAATTATACTTAAAGAAGGCTACATCCTCAAGGAAATCTCCTCATTGGAATTACTCTTAATTGCCAAACAGGGGCAACTATACTCTGTCTTATAGGATCTCAATGAGACAATCAGTCAGAATTGACTCAATAGCAGCAAGTTATGTTTGTTTGTTTTGAGTTTGGCAATTCCCAAACATTTTGATCTTTACTTTCTTTCTTGTCTGTTTAACGGATGTAAGAGGAGACTCTGAAACTTGCTCTCAATAGTAGAGAAACCAAATGCAAGAAATTATAAAGTCAAAGGGCAGGTCCACAAGACAAAGCCAAATATTATAATGAAATGCGAAAAGACTAGAGTTAGAAAACAATAAAGTGTATGCTCAGCATATCGTACACTGAAAGAATTTAGGAAAACAGTTCAACCTTCAAGTTGCAATGGTGAAAGATTCTATGGGTGAAATACTGAATGTTGCAGGAAATATTAAGAAAAGACAGAAAGAAAACACATTCACACTCTAACAACAACAACAAAACCCATTTGACATTCAACCATTTCAGGAGGTAGTCAATAGCAAGAACAATGATACTGAAAGAAAACGTTCAAACTGCCCCTAAGCATTAGCCAAGAATGAGGCTCCGGGAATTGATGGAATGCCAATTGAAATGTTTCAACAACCTGATGAAGTATGTACCCATTTGTGGCAGGAAATTTGGAAGACAGTTAATTGACCAATTGTCTTAAAGAGATACATATTTGTACCCAGTCCAAAGAAAGGCTAACCAACAGAATGCTCAAAAAACAAAATATTGATTTCACAAACAAGTAAAAGTTTGTTAAAGATCATCCAACAATGGTTTCAGCAGTACTTTGACAGTGAACTACCAGAAATTCAGGCCAGATTCAGAAATGTGGAAAAAATGCTACCATTGGCGATGTCAGATGGACTTTGGCAGAAAGCAGAGAAGATCAGGGAGGTGTTTACTTGTGTTTCATCGACTGTGCAAAGGCATTTGTCTGTGCGGATAGATGATAACAGACCTATGGACAGCCTTGAGCACACGGGAATTCAGAACACTTCACAGTGTTCATGTGAAGCTTGTACATGGATCAAGAGGCAGTTATGAGACCACAACATGGGGATACTGCATGCTTTAAATTCAAGTAAAATGTGTGTCAGTGTTTGGTCATCGCATCATACGTATTCAATCTGTATCATGAGATAATAATCAGATAATCAGAAAAGCTGGATTATATGAAGAAGAGCATGGTATCAACGTTGGAGGAAGTCATATTAACAACCTGGAATATGCAGGTGACACACCCTGCTGACTGAGAGGGAGGAAGACTTGGGCAACTTGCTGATAAAGGTCAAGGGTTGCAGTCTTCAGTATGAACTATAATTCAACATAAAGAAGTAAAAATTCTTACAACTGGGTCAATAGGTAATGTTATGATAAATGGAGAAAAGATTGAAGTTGTCCAGGGTTTTGTCTTGCTTGCATCCAAAATCATTACTCATGAAAGTAGCAGTCTAGAAATTACAAGATGTATTGTATTGGATAAATTACTCCAGGAGACCTGTTTAGATTATTGAAAAGCAAGCATGTTACTTTGAAGACTACGGTGTGCCTGAACCACCATGCCATTTTCATTTGCCTCATATTGATTTTCAAGGTGGACATTGAATAAAGAAGAAAGAAGAATAATAGACACATCAGATTTGTGGTACTGTTGAGGAACATTGAAAGTGTCATTGAATTCTTTCTTAAAGGACAAACAAATCTGTCTTGGAAGAAGTTTTGGGAACTTAGGGGAAAGGATGACAAGACTTTGTCTTAAATACTTTGCCATGCTTTCAAGAGCTATCAGTCCCTGGAGAAGGACGTCATGCTTGATAGAATAGAGGAGTAAATAGGAAGGTCCCCAAGGAGATGGATTGATGCAGTGTTTAACTATTGGGCTCCACCACTGTTAGGAAGGGGCTGGCCAGTCAATGTTTTATTCTGTTGTAAAAGATTTCTGTGGCTCAGAATCAACTTGATGGGACCTAACCACAACAATATGCCTTAAAGTGGGAGTCCTGATTCCCTTTTGACTCTTCACATGGATTCAGTCTCTATTGAGTTCTTTTTGACCACTGACTGATAATGTAAGAAGCTTTGTCCTCAGGCACAGGGTCTTTGCTGAGATTCTCTTGGCTGATCCAGGAAGGACAGTCTCACCCTGAAGAACTTGTCTAGAATACCTCTGAAGGAAATTAGGGTTCTACATCCCCATGATGATGAGTCATACCCCAATCTAATCTTATACTTTTCTGATCAGCAATAGTGAATGTATCCAATGTCCCTTTCTAAATTCGGAGTCCCCACTGATGACTGTGGTGAATTGATGTGACACTACTCATGGTTTAGGGAAAAGGTCATGCTTTTACATATCCTACTTAAGTAGTTATGTGGTTGTCAACTCTTGTACACAATCAGGCCCTCATTCTACTGGTCTTCCTCATGGAATGATTTCCGTTTGTTTGTGTAAGACAATAGAGGGCTCTCTGTAATAGATTTTTATTGGGGATCTCTATCGTTTACAACACTAGAGATCCACTTATTTTTTCTCTTGATTTCAACTTTCACATTCTAATAGCCAATAGTTATCAATGCATTTTGATAGCATCTTTGATCAACTTCAGACTGAAGAAATTGGTCTTAAAAATTTGTTGCCATGAAGTTGATTCTGACCCTTAGTGACCTCATGAGACAGATTCAGACTGCCCCTGTGGATTTCTCACGTCATAATTAGTTCCGGCAACCAGAAATCCCTTTCTCCCGTGCAGCCGATTGTGGTCTTGAACTGCTGACGTAATCAGTCGGTCACAATCTTGGAGGTATCACAATGTCTGAGCACAGGGTGCTTGGATTAAGAGAATGTGAGCTAATTGGAGTCTTCCCCTGATCTGGCACTGTGTGGTCACGGTTAGCAGGCACTTACTGCAATCCTCCCCTGTTCTGCACTGTGCGACTGTGGGCAACTAGAGTATATGTCATTTTTGAGGTCTTGGTAGACCAGGTGTGTCCTCCCTCTGACAAGGCTTCCCATTGTCCTTGCTCCTAGAAGTTGACTCTGGGCATTCCTGGTGCTCTCCCACTCTGGCATGAAGTCAGCACCTGGGAGCCCCTCTTGCTAGGAGCTACTCTGCCCTGTGTGTCTCCATCACCACTGGCTGCAGACAGAATAGAAGCCCTTTGACCATGCTCACATTACATGTGCTTTCTGTGCACAGCACGGTGAATGCTTCCTGTCTCTGCCTGTACCTGCCCCCTGGCCCAGCCTAACGATTGGTTGGGTTAGAAGTCCTGCTGGAGCCAGAACCCTGGTGCTCCTGTAGGAGCCTGTCACAGAGCCACTCTGCTGTCTCCAGTGCCATTGATTCTAGGATACTCTGGTATCCATGTGGACCTGCAGAGAAAGTGGTTTTCATTCCTTAGGCTGACTCCTGACTTCTGGGATTCCAGAATGTTGACCTTGACCAAGATCCTGCTGGTGGAAGAGCACGGTGCAGTAATCGTGCAGCCGGTCTGTCTCCTACTGCGTCTGCACCATGGGCTCTGCACATGCAGGCCAGCAGGGCAGAGCTTTCACGTGGTCTGCAGAAGCTTTGACCGCAGGACATCTGCTTTAGGGTAATGAGGTCATTTTGTGAAGCTTCTTGGTGTTGTAAGAAGTGAACTGAAGGACAGATGTGGTGTCAAGTTCCACGCACCACAATTGATGACTTCAGTGACCACGGGCAAGTGACTCAAGCTCTTCCTGAAGCAACTGCTAAAGTATAACTAAGGCGTGAAGCTAATGGAACATTGCACTGGATCATTAGCCGGGGACACAAAGTCACTGTGAGCAGCAGCAATATTGCTGAACTTTTACTGTGACTCAACGATGGTCCAGCTCTCCTTAATGCCGGCTCATCTTACACTCCTGGGCAGGGTGGGGGTGGGGGCTCCATTGTGCACTCTGTAGAAAAAGTATTGTGGTAACTGACCTGGGGGTCATGTGTCCTTCTCACCCTGAGGATCTCAAAGGGGTGTCACAGCACTTTGGCCTGAGGGCTAGCTGGACACCACGTATGGAGGCACCTTTCTAAGCAGTCTTCTATGCTGTCTAAGAGTGGTCTGGGGTTCGCCTCCAGGCAGTCTGACTCCAAAACCTGTGTTTCTCAGTATTATCCAGACCATGTGACAGGGACTTGAGCAATATTAGAAATGGTAACATGTGGACAAATACCAAGAGACAAGCCTGGCACCTTATTGGGCCAGAGCTAGTCATCAAGGCTAGACATTGAAGCCACCCCTTCATACTTCTTCTGGGTAGATTGGTGAAGAAAGTGGATTTTCATTTGAAAACATGAGGATTCTGTCTGAATGCAGGAGGATATAAAGCATAGTAGATTCACCTTTACACCAAAAGTCAGAAAGTCCCACATGGATGGTTTTACCTTTGCATGGATTTCAGAACCATGATCTCTGGCTCAATGATGATGAATCTAACTTAAAAAAAAACAAACAGTGTTTGCATTTTATAGTTGAGCCTGGGATTGGGGTTTCAGTGGTGCCTGCAGTGAGCTAGGCACTATGGAAGATAGTGTCCAACAGAATTAAGATGTAGTGGACAGCGTTGGATGTGTAGTTAGGAGACAAGACTGAGATTTCTTCCCGTGATATTTCACTCAGGTCCTTACACTGCTGCTGAGTAGGATATACTGGGAGGAGATGCCCAGAGGCAGATAGCCCAGGTCTGTGGTTTCTGGTCACCTATCCTCCCTGCCTACAAGAAAACAGATTGCTTGCTAAGTTGATCAACCCCTTAGACTAATTGCACAAGTTAGTCTTAAGAAAATTCTATGACCTTGTTTGCTAGCTGTACAGGTAAAGATTACTTGTGAATGTGAAGCACATGAATATACATTCATCAATGCCTAGTTTATTGCAGTCAATCAAGTTTCTTCTGCCATTGCAAACCTTTATACTGTTTTGTTTTTTCTGAAAAGCACCAATGGGATAGAGAAATTGCCTGCAAAATGGAAACATGATGTACTTTTCTATCTTTCTTTTACTAGGAAATTTAAAAACCACAATGGTGTATTTTTCTTTTCTAGTTTGTCTTCAGTTTCCAAGCATCAGACCTCAGCTTCTGGATCTAAGTATTCCCTGGTGCTCAAATGCCCAGCAACAGCTTTTGGGAGGTAATGGCATATGCTGCTTTCCCGGGAGAACAGACCCTGGGCTCAGGTAAGGAGCAGTTCTTTGCTTTTGCTGTCAGGGAGGCAGATATGAGAGGCCTTTGTGTCAGACCTTGTTTGCAGCAGGGAGGCTGAAGACATGTGTTTTCAGTCTCATCCAGAGTTGCTGGTGAACTTCAGTGCCAGAGAATTTTGATCCTTACAGAAGCTGGGTGTGTTAATTAAAAGTCTAGTCCAGCAAACCATGTAGTCTCTTCCTTTTTATGTCTAGACATTGTGTGACTGAAAGTAATTGAAACAAGGGGTGATGGCCATGACCTAAGAGGCAGCTTTGTTGGGGGCTTAGAAAAGAAAGACATAACATGTGGCATGTGGGCAGAGCAGAAGAGGAGTCAGGGGCTTCTGCGTGCTGGAGCATCTTCATGCCAGTCTATGTCCAGGAGGATATGCCTTCCCCTTGATGGGTGTTGGATGATGCTCTGCCCAAGTCCCATACTCCCTTCTCCTCTGGATGGTCAGAAGAAAATCCCCTCCTGAACTAGTGACTGTTCTGCTACGGACTAGCTTCTCCAGGCACTGGCTTCGGGGAAACTCAGGGGCTTGAAGAGGAGCAATTGACTTTTCCCCCAGCTGTGACTTTCCCAGCCCTGATGTTGGGCTGTTTGTAAGGGGGATAACTTGAAGTGGATATGAATGTAGCCCCTTGTGAGGCTGAAATGGTGTGGGTGGGTGGGTGGCGTGGTCAGTAGCGGACAGTCAAGGTGGTTTGTAAATTTCATCTACTTTACTGCTTAATTTTGTTCTAAATCCAATAACTGCTGGTATTGCAACCCCTTAGACAGCAGTGAGGACACACCCACCCTATCACCAATGACAAGTGCACAGGGGTCAGAAAAAGTCCCACCAGCTACCTGTGTGGATACAAATTAACCTTGGGGAACCTCACACTTATAGCCCTGCCAGCAGTCACCCACACACACCAGCAACACGTACACACATACTTACCAGGAGTACTCTACCACCACACACACAAAACACATGCACACAACCCACCAGAAAGACTGCTACCAGGAAGACCCACAGACACATGCACACACACATGCATTCATACACATAGGTGCATGCTCACACTTGTACCCATGAGGAAGAATCCCACGAGTGCCCCACACACATACGTACCCACTCAGACTGCTACAAGGCACATATGCTCATTCATCAGATTGACTGTCACCAGACACACATGAACACACCTGAACATACACAAATGCATCCACCAGGACTGCCAACACATATGTGTTCACACACATATGCCACAGACAATATTGTCTATTAGCAACACACACACACACACATACCCAACATAAGGTCTCTCATCAAATACACACACACCAGGAAGACTACCAGCACACATACACACGGACACTTGTACCCACTGAAAGGCAGACGATGATGCACACATACACACACACACAAAAGAAAGCACGGAAAGGACTGCCACCAGGTCCTAACACACCTATCCACCAGGAATTAGGCAATCACACACTCATAACACATGTATGCACACTCATGCACACATAGAACCCACCAGGAGAACCTCCATTAGTGCACACACACACAGACTGCCAACAGCCACACACACTTACATGAACATACATGCACATATACACGCGTACCCACCAGGACAGCCAATCACACACACTCACCTACCCACCAAGAAGAAGGCCATCACGAGCATTCACACCAGCCACAAACAAGAAACCACCAGGAGGACTGCCACAAATCGCCAAAACAAACCCAGCAGCGAGCCGGCACCAGTCACACAAACACACAAGGACACCAGGAGAACTCCTGTGTGCCCTTTCTTCCCCATGCACACACCAAAAGGACTGCAACCAGCCACACACACAAAGGAGGATTGTCACCAGCCACACATGTTCACTCATCGGGAAGCATGCTTGCGCGCGCGCGCACACACACACACACACACACACACCAAAGGGTGGTGTCAGTTTTCCTAGTGGGCATGTTTGCTATGTGTATGGATGCTGACTTGTTTCCTGGTGGGTAAGTATGTGTGCCATGGTAGTCTTCGTGTGTGTGTGTGTGTGTGTGTGTGTGTGTGTGTTTGTGTCTGTGTGTTGTTAGCATCAATCCTCCTGGATGGGAATGTGTGTACATGGTGGAGTGTGGGGCTGAGGGCAGTGCTCCTAGTGTCATCTGTGTGCATATGTGTGTGATGAGGGAGTGGTGCCAAGACTGCTTGTGGGTATGTGTATGTGTAGTGTCAGTCTTCATGGTGGGCATATATGTGTCTGTGGCTGCTAATATTCCTCTTGGTGGGAACATGTGTGTGCATGCATGTGATGAGTGGATTGGTGGCAGTGTTGGAGTGTACATGTGGTACATGCATGTCCATATGTTCTTGTGTGTGTGCTGTGCCTGTGGTACTGATGGAAGTCCTTTGGCTGTGTGTGTGCATGTGTGTGTACATGTGTGCATATGTGTGTGTGTGGTTGGTAGTAATCTTCCTAGTGAATACATATGTACATATATTTGTGTGTGTACCTGGAGGAGTCCCTCTGGTCGGTATGTATGTGTGCGTGTGCATGTGTGTGTCTAGTGGCAGAGCTGTAACTAAGAAGTCCCTCAAGAGTCATACTACATCCATGTCTTACAGCTAGGGGAAGGTCCTGAGATCTCGGGTGCAATGACCATATCACCTTGTCTGGGTGCACTTGACGTAGCTTAGTTTTGAAGCTGATGGGAGGTTCTGTGGCTCCTTGATGAACTTGGTTGGATTATCTTTGCCTCACAGCTGGTGGGAGGCATGCGGCTGCTGCATCTGGTTCTTCCTCATTGTTTTAACAAATTGGTAGAGTTCTGGAGCTTCTTGATGTATTTGATGTATGGTTGTCTTTACATAAGGTACAATTTTTATTGTGTGTTGACAGGTCTTTTCTTTATGGCTCGTGGAAGATTCTGTGGCTTCTTTTTTGTTGTTCTATAGCTTCTTCATATAGATGACATATACGGCCTGTCTTTACATCTGGTGGAAAAATCTGTGGCGTCTGTGTGCATTTGACTTATCCTAGTCTGGACTGCTGGTGAAAGATTCTAGCATGTTGTTTATTTCTTTGTTATACCATTGACACATCATCACCTTTGTTTATGGCTGCTTTAAGGTTCTGTGGCTTCTTTACAATTGGTGGAGAATTAGGTTTCGTCATTGTATCCTATGCAACTGGAAAAAGATCTGGTGGTTTCTTGATAGAGTGGACATATCCTTGTCTCCATCTTTTGGAAAGTTCTGTGGCCTCAGGGTGCCTTTTCTTTTTTTTACTGCTGGTGGACAGTTTTTTGCGTCTTGATTTCCTTGACTGTACAACTGGTGGAAAGTTCTGCAGAATATAGGTGTACTGGGTGTGTATTTTTCTGTAAAGCTGGTGGAAGGTTCTGTGGTGTTTGGGGGCATTTAACAAGTTGCTATGTTTGCAGCTGGTGGAAGATTCTGTAACTTCTTTGGTTCTGTAGTTTCTTGATGTCTTTGACTTATCCTTATCTTTATAGCTAGTGGAACTTCCGGTGGCCTCTGGGTGCACTTGATATATCTTGGTTTTCATAATTAGTGGAAGGTTCTATGCCCTCTTTTTCTCATTCTAGCGCAAGGTTCTGTGGCTTTTTGTTGTAGTTTCTCTGTGGCTTCTTGATGTTCTTGATGTAACTGTGTCTTTATAGTCCGTAGATGATTCTAGGGTGTGGTAGTGACATAATCTTTTGTCAGTTTGGACTATTAAGAAAGAAGGGGTGGAATTTAGCCTGTCAATTAGGTCGCAGCATGATGACCTCATTTGGAGGCACTGAGAAAGGCTAGGCACATGGAGCTATGCTAGAGCCCTGACGCTGAAGGAGCCATGTGGAGACCTCTGCCAGTGCTGAGATGCTCCCACTGCCTGTGGAGCCACAAGATTTTCCACCCCTGGCCTGTGGTCTTCCTGCATTTGGCAATCATTGCATTTGTTGTGTGAGTCTGAAGAGGCATTTATAGATTGGTATCGGACACATGGGCTAATATCGAACTTATGAACTTGATCCAGACTGGGCTAGGGTATTTTTTAATGTACAATTACTCTTTTATATAAAACTTTCTCTTATACACATATGAGTCTCCCTGGATTTGCTTCTCTAGTCTACGCTGGACTAACACGTATGATTCCCCCCAACTCCCATTTTTGCTTTTTTCTTCTGGAAGGTCCTGTAACTTTTTTATTTTGCCTCAGTGCCTTCTTGATGGTTTTTTCCTAGTTTTTACAGTTGCTGGAAGTTCTGCTGTATCTTAGTGTTCTTGTTTTACACCTGACTTTACGGTTCCTGGAAGGTTTTGTGGCATGTAGGTGGACTGGATGTAGCTTTAGCTTCACAGCTTTGGGGACGTGTTGTGATTTTCTTCATTTATTTATTTTTGTGTCTGTGGCTTGTTTTTGTCCTTTATTTGTCTTGCAGTTTGGAAGGTACTAGGACCTCTGAGTGCGTTTCATTCGGTGCATAGTTTAACGTGTGAGAAGACGTTAAAAACCAGAAGTAATCTTACAAAAGAAGACATTCCAGGCCCATCCAACTTAAGTCCATAGATCGCTGCAAACCAGAGAACTCTTCAGACTCAGGAGCTGCAGGTCTCTGGTGCAGAAAGGTGGAGTGAGATAGAAAATGCTCACAGGCAATCTCCCAGGTCGCAGGATTCCAATGGTCCCCCTGCTTAGGTGGCCCACAGGGGCTGCCCTACAGGTAGACACAGAGTGCCAGTGAAGTTCCAGTGGGGAGAGGAAGGTGAAGGGTCAGAAAGAGGAAGGAAGCATCCCAGCATCTCTTTTATAAAAAGGCCACACCTTTCAGGAGGTATCATCAGGCTGTGACTGAAGGACAGTGTGGGCCCCACCCCTGCACAAGTGCAACCATCTCACTTCACACCAGGAGCGGGAAAGGAAGACAGAAAGGAACGCAGAGAGAGTCGCTATGCAGCTGCACTTGAAATAATTACAAACACTCTCTTTGTAACTTGCTTTCGGACCTGCCCACCCTTGACGCCCACGGGCCTGTGTCATTACTTCTCGAGTTGATGTGGTTTTGCTGTTACAGCTAGTGGATTATTCTATGACTTCCTTTTTATTTATTTTTTTTGAGCGGGGGTAGGGTGAGGGATTGGCAGGTTCTGGTGGAAGTTTCTGTGGCTTTGTTTTTCTCTTCTATGATGTCTTGATGTAGTTGATAGAGCCTTATCTGTACAGCTGGCAGAAGGTTCTGTAGCTTTTTGGGGTACTTTTTGCTGTTGTTGTGTGGCATTGTTGATGTACTTGGACTACCCTGGCCTTACAGCTCTTGTAAGATCCAGTGACCTGGGACGTACGTGACATATCCTCATCTTACTGCAGACGGACAACTTTGCCGTGTCTTGGTGTGCTTACTTTACCCTTGGTTTTACAGTTGGTGAAGGTTCTGTGGCCTCTGAATGCTCTTCACATATCTTTATATTCTTACTGGTGGACAGTTCTGTGGTGTCTTGGTACACTTGAAGGATCTTTTTTGGGGGGAGGTATTCGGGAAGATTCTGTGGCCTCTATTTTATTTTTGGTTGTCGTTTCTCCATGACTTCTTGATGTACTTGGCAGGCCCTTGTCATATCTGGTGGAAGGTTCTTCCATGTCTTGGTGTCCTGGTTGTCCCCTGCTTTTATAGCCCGTGGCTTTGTGGCATTTAGCTATTTGATGTATCTTTGTCTTTGCAGCTCTTGGAAGATGCTTTGGCATCTTTGTTTCTTTAAATTTTTGATTCTGTGGCTTCTTCTTCTCTTTTCATGTGTAATACAATAGTTTTTATTCCTTTCCACTACAAATGGGGTCAGTTTTTGGTCTCAAACCTGAATAAAATACAGGTTAATAATCTAAATCCAATCAAGACAATAAACTACTTTCCATTTTTCCCGTTTGATAGTAATATATATTTATGTTAAAAAATTCTTTATCTTCATTTTTTATTTTCTAAAAAAACACTGTACGAAAAGGGTACATAGAACATGAGACATGGAAACAACAGTTGGTCCAATAGATCACTTGGTAGTATACAATGCTCTGACATGTCAATCCAGTTCAAAAATTGCTTACACATTTTCAACCATGTTCCATCAAAATGATATTCAAATGTTATTTTAAATACTATGCCTATATATATACACAGATATATATGTAAGTAATATGTATATCTATAATTACTTAAATATAGTTATATTTGTTTATAAATGTATTAAATGCAAATGCAACAAGGAAGCAGATGGACTTTGGGCCTCTACTTAAATCTAACTCAGTGCAAAAATGGTTTGTTCCAATAATGTGGCCTTGCATGAGACTCACCTACTTTACACAATCACTGAAGACAACATGGGTGCATAAGCTAATGTGGTGAAGAAAGTTGTTGTGCCCAGCAATTAAAGGATATATTGTCTGGGATCTTATAGGCTTGTAGTTAAATAAGTGGTCACCTAGCAGGAAAGCTACAATACCCACATAAAACAACAAAGCCCACCAGCCTATGTGATCATGAGGTGTTAACTGGAAAAGGTATCAAAATTTAAAAATCAAGCAACCACATCAATGTGAAGGGATGGAGACCCAAAAGCCACTTGCAAGTTAATTAAGCAACCCCTCTCAAAAGGGCCGCATGGAAGGGAGGATAAATCCAAGGTGTGACATAGCACTGACGAAGCACATAACTATCCTCTAGTTCTGTAATATTTCCTCCTCTTACTAGTATGACTTTTATTTGTTTGACCTCATAAATCATGTTAAACTGGAGTATGCTCATTTGTATAATTAAGATCATTCAATACATGAAAGACAAGTAAGATAAGCCTTCAGAAACAATAACAGGAGTAATGGTTCCCTGAGGGAACAGGAAGCGAAGGGCAGGGAGAAGGGAGCAGCTAATAACATTGATGACTGTTTAACCCAGGCAAGAGGATTAAAGAACAGAATTGTACATGGATATTGGGATGGTGGAATATGTGTAAAAAAATAAAAATAAGGGTTCCTGAAGGGTGGGGGGAGGAAGTACATAAAGGAGAGCTGATATCAAGGAGTTCAAGAAGACAGAAAATGTTTTGAAACTGACCGTGGTATCAATTGTGCAATATTACTTGATGCAATTGAACTATTGAATGTAAGAGCTACCAATAAAATGATTTTTAGAAAAAATACTATGCCTAATATATCTATCAGAAAAAAATGCTATCATTTTGCAATTTCTATCATTTTCAGTATATCCTATATCCATCAACACCACCTCCTCCATAAGGATTTACAGAACCTCTTCTGCTCAGTCCACCATAATCTCCCCTAACTTGGAAAGCCCCTCCTCTGCTGCCACCTACACCTCCTCCTCTCCACCCTCCTCCACCTCCTTCTTCTTCACCACTAACTCCCCAAACTCCTCCACCACCCCAAGCACCCCCTCCTCTTCTTCCACCACTGCCTCCACCAATCCGACCACCCACTTGTCTCCTTTCTCATGGAGACATTGCAGGGGTGGGAGATCAAGTTCACTCAGCCTTCTTCCCCCGTTGGGCAGGCAGTCATTCTATCTCCATCATATTAATGGCACACATGTGCTGTTTCCTCCTGACAGATGCCACTACTTATTCTTATTATCTTATATAGATCTTCATGAGCAGCAAATAAACACGGCAATGTAATTGTTGTCTTGGTAACAGAGCGTACTGTGGAAGTTGATAAATTTTTGCTCTGCGGTTTGTTTTTGCCTTTGCTTTATCAGACCACCCAAAGGACTGCACTGTCACATCTGAATCTTTCCTTCGCACATGCCAGTGGCATCCTAGTCACTGGAAAGTGCATTATTGATTCTTTCTGGCTGTCCACTTTTTCATGATTTACATTTACAGCAGTGGTTTTTCTGAAATGATTTTCTTGACTTTTGATTCCACTTTTGATTCCACTTGGCTTAGCATAAACAGACTGTCCGAAGTTGTTCTCTTGGGTACAACAAAGTATCACAGGTTGCCTGAAATACTGGATATATTTCACTATTTTTTCTAGTTGAAAACTTAAGTTTCTTGGTATGTAATATCCGTAAATCTTGAAGCTCAGTACTTAAACATAACAGAACTTTCAAACAGTCATCCTTCTTTTTGAAAATAGTTTTTGATATCTCCTGATATGTTAAGCCAGGCTGATAGGAAAACAAATTTCAGTGACACGCATGTATGTGTGAGAGAGCTTCATATCAAGAAATAATTATATATCCAGTAACCATTCCAGCCCATTCCAGATCAAGTCCATAAGTCCGACACTAGTCCATAGGTCTGATACTAATCAAGTCCCTCTTCAGACTTAACGGAGCCACAAGCATCGGTGCCGAATGCAGGAATATCACTGGTTGGTAGGTGCAAAGGCTTGTAGATTCTATGGTGGTGGATGCATCTCCAGGGCTTGTGCATGTCCCCATGTGGCTCCTCAACAGGAAGGTGAATACAGAGAGAGAAGACTGCCTCCAGAGAGTAAGTTATCTTGCTGTTACCTCCAAATGATGTCATCAAGTTGAGACTTGATTGACCAGCTAAACACCACCCATATCTTTCTGTGCATTCCTTGTTGGCACAAAAATGTAACTGTCACACCTGATATGAATGCAGAATATGGGTATGCCATTTTTTACAAAAATTTTTATCTCATGAAAACTTTCTAGATCATCTCTGCCCACTCAAATGATATTCTTCCTTCCAAATTGCATAATGACTTTTGAAAGCACCTAACCAGATACAAAGCTCTGAAAACATAGGCAACTCTGCTGTTTGTATACGGCCTGGCTTGTCCAACATGGTCCCTTATACGTCAGCGCCTCTACAGTGTCCTGTGCATCTCCCTCTATTGTAGGTCCCAGAGCTGGTTCTATCCCTTCTAATGGCCCTTGTTCTGTGACTTCCTGATGTATTTGACTTATGCTGGCTTTATAGCTCTTGGAAGGTGTTGTGCACTCTGGTGTCTTTCACTGGATGTTTCAGTGTTGTTATAGCTAGTAGAATATTCTATGGCTTCTTTTTTATTGTTCTGGTAGAAGGTTCTGTGACTTGATTTTATTTTCTTCTTCTCTGGCTTCTTGGTGTAGTTGATAGATTCTTGTCCTTATAGGTGATGGGAAATTCTGTCATGTTTTGATGTTCGTGTTGTATTGTTATTTTGTAGATGGTGGAAGGTTCTGTGGTTTCTTCTACTTGTTCTTTGTTCTGTGGCATCTTGATGTACTTGGACTATCTGCACCTTAAAGCTCTTGGAAGATTCTGTGACCTTGTATGCAGTTGGCAAATCTTTGTTTATACAGATGGTGGTTGTTTTTTTCATATGCTAGTGTCTTTTATGTATCCTTTTCTTTACAACTGGTTCTTTGGTGTTCCTGTGCGTTTGACTTACATATGTGTTTTTCGATGATGGAAGGTTGTGTAGCTTCTCCTTCTTTTTGTTCTGTGACTTCTTTATATCTTTAACATACCATAGTCTTTATAGATCTGGAAGATTCTGTTGCCACTAGGTGGATTTAACAATATTTTTGCCTTTACTGTTGTGGACGGTCCTACTGTGCCTTGGTTTCCATATTGTTCCTTGACTTTAAAACTGGGAGAGGTTCTTTGGCCTCTAGGTGCACAGAATACATCTTTGTTGTTGAAGGGAGTGGAAGGTGCTCTGCCTTCATATTTTATTGTGGTGGAAAATTCTGTTACTTTTTCTTCTTTGTTGGATTTTTGATACACTTGCCATATCCTTGTCTGTAAAGCTGCTCAAAATTTGTTGTATTTTAGTGTCCCAGTTGTATCATTTCCTTCACAGCTGGTGGAAAGTTTCATGGCGTTTGGGTGAACCTGGTAGGTCTGTCTTTGCGCCTGGTGGAAGGTTCTGGGGAAGTGGTGGCAGTGGCGGCAGTGGCTTCTTCTCCTTTCAGTCTTTGGCTTTTGGATGTTCTCGACTTGTGCTTGTCTTGCAGCTTTGGGAAGGCTCCGTGGCCTCTCGGTGCACATGCTACACATTTGCCTTTAAAGTTCAAACATTCTAAGCATTCTAAAATGGCTTTGGTTCTGGTGGAAGTTTCTGTGACTTGCTGTTGTTGTTCTGCAGCTTCTTGATGTACTTGACTTCTCCTTGTGTAGCAGCTAGTGGAGAGATATAGGCCTCTGGGTGCATTGGAAGGATGCTTGTCTTTCTTGCTGCTGGGAGATTCTGTTATGTCTTGGTGTCCCTGTGAAATCCTTGTCTTAACAGCTGATGAACATTTCTGTGAGCTTTAGTTCCATTGGAAGTATCCTTGTATTACAGTTCTGCGAAGGTTCTGTGGCCTCTGGTGCTGTTGAAGGTTCTATGTTTTTGTTTTGTTTTTTGGTGAAAGTTTCTGTATTTTCTTTTCTCCCTCTCATTGTGTAGCTTCTTGATCTTGATGTAACTTTTGTCTTATAGCTGTTGGAAGATTCTGTGAATTTTTAAATTTTTTTTACCGATGGAATGGTATGTGACTTTTTGTTTCCCTCCAGAGGCTTCTAAATATACTCGAGTTTTTCTTGTTTATAAAGCTTGTTTAAAGTCCTTTGTGTCTTAATGTCCTTGATTTTTCTTGCCTTTATGACTGATGGAAGGTTCAGGAGCATCTAAGTGTATTTGGTATATTTTTTTCTATGTAGCTGGCGGAAGGCTCTATAGCTTCTCTGTTCTCAGTTTCTCGTTCTCCATCTGTTTCTGCTCTGTAGTTGAATGAAGTAATTGGCTGACCCTTGTCTCTACAACGTGGGGGGATGTTTCTGTGATTGCGTGCCCTTGACATATTCTAGTTTACCACTTCTGGAAGGTTCTGTGGTATCTGGGTACAGTTAATATCTTTTGTATTACAACGGGTGAAAAATTCTATGCTTTTTCATTCTAGTGGACATTTCTGTGACTTCTTTGTTGTTATTATGTGACTTCTTTTTTTTAAAAAATTTTTTTATTATGTGACTTCTTGATGTCCTTTACCAAACGATGTTTTGCAGCTAATGGAAGGTTCTATGGATTTCTCTTTTTCACTCTCTCTAGTGGAAGGGTCGGGGACTTTCATTCTCTTTTGCTGCTGTGGCTTCCTGGTGTATTGGACCTCTCCTTGTCTTTACAGCTGGCTGAAAGTCCTTAGTGTATCGGTGTCCTTGTTCCTTGCCCTTTTAGCTGGTGAAGGTTCTGTTGCATATAAGTTAATGGATTTTTTTTTTACCTTTATAGATAGCAAAAGAATCTGTGGCAGAGCTCTCACAGATGAACAATGCACTCTGGGCTTCCCTTCCTGTTAACAGTTCACTGTACAGATTTGAACTAACTGGCTGATCTATTGGTACCCTCCTATAACTAAAAAGAAAGTAATCTACTAGCGCCACACTGTTTGGCTAATGCATGTAAACACTTTATGGTTCTAAATAAATTCAATTTAAGAGATTCACTCCCTATTAGTGTTTTATAAGCTAAAGATTTTATAATTTTATGTCTAATTTTATTTTGAGAGCTTTCTCGGGGTATGTTTATGTTTTGTATCTAGTTACACTCCATGGCTATTTTTAAACAGAGCAATCTAAAAATCTCAGTTCTTTTTCTCTGAGAAGAAAGAACTCTTATTGTGCCTAGTTCAAAATCTAAATTTTTAATGCTTACTCCAAAAAACTCTAGTAGAAGACTTTAGTTGATTATTCAAGGATTTGAAGAACACTGGCCTACACACATTTTAGTGTCTCAAAGGTTAGACTCTTTCCCGGGTGGACTGGACCAGCTCATTTCAAAAGTGGCACCAGTTTGTCTCCCTAGCAGCTTTAGGTTTTGAGACACAGAGCATATGTCATATACTAGTCTTCACTCCACTTACAAAAAAAAAAACCAGGTTGTTTTAAAGTAGTGTTAGCTATCATGAGATAGAGGCAGTGCACCCCGGTTTTATTTTTTGTATTAATATTTAGGTCAAGTTGTACTTTACATAGTGTCCTTTGATCCAATGTGTTAGCTTAAAAAGGAGCCATAAGTAAGAATCCCTGTCCAATGAATAAGGACCCTGATGCCATGATGGGTTGTGTCAGTTTGGGTACTTTAGAGAAACAAATCCACAGAAATGCATGTACAAGAGAGAGTTTTATATAAAGGGTAAGTGTGCATCAAGAAAACATCCCAACCCAGTGCTGCCCAAGCCCACAAGTCCAACATTAACCCATATGTTTGACACCAATCTATAAAGTCATCCTCTATCTCACAAAACAGATGCAATGATGCTGACTGCAGGAGGAAAGCTCAGTCAGTGAATGTGTAAACATCTCAGCATTGACAGGGGTCTCCACACTGGTGCTCCAGCACCCAGAGCTACCTCAGGGTAGGTCCATGTGGCTTCTACTCTGGGATGTCTTGCAGGAAGTGAGCCTTGCCAGCTGAAGCAGGGAACTGGCTGATGCAGCTGCACCCTGGTCCGACCATCACAAAGAAAGAGACTTGAGAACTCAAAAGGGAGGCTCACTGAGCCATATATCCCTCCACCCTTCAATTAAACCCATGTGTTTATCACTCAGGTTGGCATAGTGATAGATAGGATTGAACCATTCATTTTTTGATTGGTAGCTCATTGTAAAACCAGTTAGCCACCTTATGCCCATATACAGCTTTTTTAAAGAGTCCTTTAATACCAAATAATATATTTAAAATTTATTAATTTTTTGTCTTATACTGTCTTTATAGGTCATGAATTTTGATAAGAGTTGTAAGAGTCCCAAATAAAATTATTTAAAAAGAGAAATAGAAATTGAAAAGAATTTAGATGCAAATTATAGAGGGAGCTGTTATAAGAGCTATGAGAGCCCCAATATAATGATCTTTTAATAATATTTTTAAAAAGATACAGTCATTGCTCCCCAGAAACATCTCTCCTCAGTCCGAAGGCATGCTTCAATCTAGTCCTCAGCTTTTTAGCCACATTGTTCCTTGGCCTCGGTCTTCCTGGACCAGGAATCCAGCCTGTCGCTCTCTCACAGGTTCAGCATTCCAGCTCTGTTTCTTTTCCCTCCTGGCGTGGTCTTCTGGCCACAGCTTCTGATGCCTTTTGTCTTGGCCTCCATCACTTCAGATAGGTATCTGGAGCGTGCTTTTCCAAAGGTCCTGGGCTTTTTCTCCCTGCTGCTGCCTCAAGGCAGTGACAAGGAAAATTAACCAATCCCCTCTCCTAGTGTTATTCACGTCCTGTTTGCGTATTTCCACTCAATGGTGGGAGTTGTAGAGACTTGGGTAATTCAAGTCTTGAGAGAAACCTGGGGAAAGTTGAGACCTTCTCCTCCCGTAGAGTTCCTGCCTGGAAAACCACAGGACTGTCCCGCCCTCTCCTACAGAGCGTCCGTGAGCATAAAGGGATGCCAGAGCAGTAAGTTGAGTTGAGTATGGGTCTTGTTGAGTGTGAGTAACTCATTGTTACCCAAACTCGAATCTCAGTGCCGACATATCACAACCCTATAGGACGGGTTGAATGCCCCTGTAGAACTGTTTCTGAGACGCTAACTCTGAACGGGAGCAGAGAGCTCAGTCCTTCTTCCACAGAGAAACTGGCGGTTTCTAACTAGCATGTGGCAACCTAACACTTAACCACTAGACCCCAGGCCTCCAAGACTAGTATAGACAGAACATTATTAAGAAAATATTCTTCGCTACACATTTCATGACAGAAAGTATAAAGAATAACCACAGAGAAAATAGTCTAAGAAACATTACAAGAGCATTCCCTTAACATTATGACAGGGGAAAAAAATAAACCATCCAAGAAACTGAAAAACAAACAAACAAAGCCAAACCAAACTTGCTGCCACTGCCATGGAGTCAGTGCAGACTCATCGCAACCTTCCCTCGTTTCTGAGACTGACATGATTTCCAGGAGAGAGAGCCCAGTCTTAGTGCAGCGGAGAGGCTGGTGGATGCACCATGGGGCTGCCACCTATGCGGCGCAATCTGTAGCCACTACAACCCCAAGGCTTTCACTCCAACCCCAAAAGTCAACCTGGACAGCATCAAAGGAAATGAAAGTGTCCTGGGATGAACACACAGAAAAGAAGACTCACCTCTAGAGGTGAATCCATGATTATAGGCTCATTCCTTTATTGAAACCTCAGATACAAGAACACAATGGAAATATATGTAAACAATTTGGGGGACAGGGAGAATCTCCAAAAGCTACCAATCAAGCGTCCTATATCTAGCAAGACCGACCCTCAAATAAGAAAGGGAAATAATTACATTTTCAGACAAGGGAAACTAAAGGAATTTGTAAAACTTGGAGCAGCCTTACCAAAAATACTAAAGAGATTTATTTGGACAGAGAATCAACAACAGAAAAAACCTACCACTAACATACATGACACCAGTACTTAGAAATCATTCTACTTAAGTAATGCACAAAATGTAACACAGCGCAACATTCAAAATGGAGGCCCAGGGATAATATTGGGCAATGGAGACAGCAATACAATAATAAAGGGAATAAAGAAGATATATAACAATTGTACAAAAAAGAAATCTAGTAGTTTTCTGGAGACAAAAACAAAGAAGCAAACAAAACCACCTGAAACACAGAAAGAAAATGAAAACAAACTAATCTCAGAGAAAATAATGACATTTCAACTGAACCAGGTGGAGCAAAGCCATAAAAACCTACTGAAAGTCGCATAAAACCAAAAAACAAAGAACAAAAGAAACGCCACACAATGAAGTCAGGACAGAAAATTACAATGAAGAAATCAACACCATAAAAACACCAACGATTCACCGTAAATCCCTACCTAGGTGACAATTAAAAATCCATTAGCACATCAACAGAATTGTTAGGAAAGTAAAACGTATAAACAGGTAAGGATTAATCTCTCCAATGAAGAGACAAAGAATAAGAAAACACAACTCCGTATGATGCTACTTACAAGTAAAACACCTCAGACACAGAGAACATAAAGAAAAACAGAGTTAAACTCAGAGGAGGCAAACATAAATCGAGCTATTTATAGGAAAATAAAAGTAGGAGTAGCAGTACTAATTTCTGAGGAAAGGTTCTAAAATAAAACCTACTATGAGAAAGAGTGTACTATATAATGATGAAAGCCACAATTGAATGAGAAAACACACCTGCAAACATCTGTGCACCCAATGCAATCCCTCAAAATATGTTACTGGCAGTTTGAGTTGAATAGACAAATACAAAGATATAATAATGGTAAGATACTTTAATATTCTCCTAGCAAGGGAAGACTGACGAATTCGAAAGAAGGTGAAAAAAATCAGGCTTCCTTTGCATATTAAATGCTATAAAATTATAAATCATAAGATCAATAGTATACAAACAAAATAAAAGTTTACAAACAAAAGGAAAAATATCTCCAATAACATTTTTTAAAAAGGGAGGGGTGAAAACTTTCTGTCATGGAACCAGCAAGAGATACTTGCAATTAGAACCATTCACGTCACATGTATAAGCTGGTCAGCTGGCCAAATGTCCAGTTAGATCCACCCAAAGCAAGAGTTCAATGATCAAAAGTAATTTGCAAAGGTTTCTGCCTGATCGTCAGGCTGTTCAGGACTCTTTCCTGTGGCTACAGCGGATCAGCTAGAGACTCAGTCTGACTAGATGCTTTGCAGATGGGTTTGGGGCACTGGCCGTCCCCAGTAGCGCTCTACAAACTAGGTGTTCATAATTTTAGCCTTAATGCTTCTCTCCTCACCATATTCATATTTTGTAATTATCATATTTGGATCACACAAGCTGGTGTGTTTCTTCTGTGTGAACTTAAGTTGACGCCTCGCTTAGATGGCTGCTTGTTTGATCACAATATTTTAAGACACCATACACTATTCCAATTGATAATTGGGCACCAGCTGACTTCTTCACCTCACTTTGCTATAGCACCCTTATCTCCAGTGATTATTTCATGAAGGTATCGATCAGGTCCTGATATAAGAACTGATTGCTCTTAAATTGGGGTTAGAATTCAGTTCAAGCACAAAACTCATTCCTGGATAATGTCTTTTTTTAATTATTAAATTAGTTTGCTATAAGTTGGGAGCCAATAAACAGATCATATCATTCCATAGTCGCCAGTGGTGACGCACCTGTGAGATACAATCTAATGTAAATGAGCATGAGCTGAGTGTAACAGAATGGCCATCACAGGGTTGCTGGGATAACACATTTCTTAATACAGCACACTGGGTGTTGATGCACCAAGACTTTGTCTATTCACCCGCCAACAGTACACTGCTCTTCACACAGCTGTCTTCTTCTACCGCAGACCCTGTGTGTTTCCCAGCTTAAGTTCACAGGTCACAGGTGTGGCTGGGGTAGAGTCCAGCTCACCCAGTGGAATTCCATTTGGGATTGCAGCCTCGTTAGGGTATATAATCACCAAAAAGAGTGCTAGATCACGAGGTATTGTACTTGCACTTGTTTGAAGAGGGTGGGGTTTTGCTCACAACTTTTAGACTAGCAGTTAAGTGCTGAGGTGCTTAACTGCATGTGCTACAAGGGGCTTTAGTCTAATGAGATATTCCCATAAACTACGTGGAATGATCCAGCCAAAAACCCAGGCAATCCACAGGGCTCATGGAAACGCAAAATGGTGCAACTCCTTGGGATGACAGCTTCAGAGTTTCTTACAAAGTTAAAAGGCCACACAGAGACATATTGCTACATATTCATTGCCTCTATTTTTGTAATTGACCCAACTGGGAAACAACTCAAATGTCCTTCTCCAGGATGCATAAAGAACCCTACTTAGCAATGAAATGGAATGAACAAACCAAGCTAAGGGCAAGCTGGAGCGGTATCGGCAGCATGGTGGCAAGTTACAGAAGGCAGCCTCTTGCACAAGGTTCAACTTGTGAGCTAGTCTGAGAACATTGCTACAAAATCCTACGCCTGCTTTCTAACGCAACGTAGCAAATATTAAGCTATTGCTTCTCAACGTCCTTCATTTCCTGAAGGTGGTGTCTGCATCGTCCCATCCCTGAACCATTCCATTCTCTTGGCTTCTTCAAGGGACTCAGCTAGTGTTCCTTAGCAATGATCTTTGTGTTTGAGGAGCAACAATAAGTCAAGGGGAAAGAGCTGGGCTGTCACCGGATTGTGGTAAGGCTTCCCAGTGAACTTTCCCTAGGGCAGCCTTCAATTGAACCTGGACATGGGAGTAGAATTGTTGAAGGATAAGATACGTTCAGCCATGCAATGATTAAATGAGATTTAAAGCATACCCAAACTAATAAACGTGTTAGCCACCACCTATCTGTCAGTTTTTAGTACAATTTGGATTGTGCTTTAATAAGATGAGAAAAACTATCCCCTTTTATAGACATGCAGGGTCAAGTTGATGAGCTTCAAGTGAGCATTCATACAGAGATCAAGAAGACAGGCTAAAGGCTAATTTCTGAAAATCCATTAATGAGAACACTGAACACACCAGAATGATAGCTAAGGAATTGCTGAAAGAGGAAGCCCTTGCGTTGGGAGGCACAATGCAATGACCACACAATAAACACACATGGCAAGAGTCATGACGGACTATATTCCATTACGCTCTACAGAGTCATGGTGTTTGAGATAACGCCATGGCAGCTAACAACGACTTACACAAGCAAGAGGCAGAGCTCATGAACACTCATCTATGTAAAAGGAACTTTTGACTTTTTTTTTCTTTCAAAACACCCAACTCTTTTTTTAAAAAAGTGAATGCAACTGCATAAGTAATATAGGTTGACCTATAAGTAGGTAGGGTGGTAATTATTAAATTTTCCATTATGATCTGTGATCAGTGAACCAGAATCAAGATTTTGCAAACTATATTGCATGTTCCTTGCTGACTGTGTAGGTGGAATTAGTTGTTATAGGCTAACCATGGAAACCCTTGTGGCGTAGTGGTTGCGCATTGAGCTGTGATCCACACAGTCACCAGTTTGAATCCACCAGCCGCTCTGCTGGAGAAAGCCAGACCTTTCTACTCCCCTTGAACAGTCAGAGTCCTGGAAGCTCACAGGGGCAGCTCCATCCTGTGTTAGGGGGTTGCTATGAGTCAGCATTGGCTCAATGTCAGTGAGAGTTTAGAGGCCAAATATAAAACCTGAAAGTGGGAATATTAATATGTAAAATTAATTTTAGATAGCTAGGAACTTTGCAAAAAATACTGTATTCTTCTTCTATGTTCAAGACCAAGGAGAGCATTTAATCCCAAGCACAAAAGCTTGCGCTTCTGAGGGTTTATCTGTGAGCATTAAGTTTGGTTTTAAAGCCATGACACGGACTTGGCGTCTACAAATTGATTTTACAGCTTTAATCTGTATCCCTTGACTGGGGAGGATTTGAAGGAAACATAAAACATGAGGATGTCTTTTATTAGCTACGTGGGAAATCTTAAAAACAAGTCTCGCTGGGGTTGTTGTTTTTTTTAATGATTCTAGAATGTGTACACAGAGCACAAAAGACAAGGTTTATCTACAATAGTGCACACACATGATACTATTTTGAAAGGGACATGAAGTCACAAAACTGTACGATAATTAAATATATGATTATACATTATGATTATATTTTCATAATAAAATTAATGTGTATAGTCATACATTTTTCTAAGTCAACTTTTGCCCCAAGGATGTCAACTCATGGGACTCTTCTGAAGACGTTTTCCATGTTTCCAGAGTCTTTTGTTGACAAGGAATTTGGCGCTTCAGTCATGGTAAAGTAGCCCTAGAGGCCTTTTAGAGACATGGATTTGAGAGTTCCTTTGGCATTAGATACATAACAGGTGGCAATGTCTGGCAGACTAAGTAGCAGCTTCTCAACCATCCACTCAGTCTATTGACTGAGGTGGGCAGGGTGTCTGACTCTGCCTTTGTACATGAGACTCTGTTTTCTGGACTGGAAGACCAGTTCCCTGTTGGAGCTAAATAGGAAAACCTTCTCTGCTTCTTTTCAACTGATTCCTTAATCCTCATGCTGACTGTTTTTACATGGGCATTGCTAGAAGTACCAAAAACAAACCTTAACTAACAAACACTTCCCTCTGAATCAATCTGACTCACAGAGTGGAAGGAAACTGCTGACCCGGGTTCTGAGGCTGCGTCTTTGGTGGAGCAGAAAGTCTGGTCTTTCTCGGCAGGAAGCAGCTGATGGGCTGACCGCTCTGACTTTGCACTTGCAGCCACTGTTTCACGAGGCTCCCTAAACAGAGGCACCGGCTTTTCTCAGACTTACTGCTTGCTTACATATCTGATGCCATCAGTAAAATCACATTAGCCCTAGAGTCAATCAGAAGGAGTCATGACCCAATTTTTAAAATGTCATGAGGATTCTGTTGCTTTGCAAAGCTACCAGAGTAACAGTTTCAGTATACTTTATATATAGTTTCCATATATTTATGTCTCTTGGAAGGCATGGCCAAATATTGGATTACTCTATATACTCAAATATAAGCTGACCCAAATGTCAGCTGAGGCACCTAATTTTACCACAAAAACTGCATTAAAAATGTGCTGAAAAGCTCAGCTTATACACAAGTATGTACGATACGTAGCAAACATTAAAAGAGGATGCAAAACATACAGAGAATCCCTCTATCAAAAAAGAACTCGTTGACATTGCACCTTCCTCAGTGGCAGCACATGGTACTGAAGGAAGAAGTCCAAGCTCCACCGAAAGCATTAGTGAAAAGCAAAGCTATAGGAATTGACTGAATACCAATCAAACTATTTCCACGTGCTTCTGAAGCACTGGAAGCACTCACTTGTCTATGCCAAGAAATTTGGAAGACAGCTATATGACCAATGCATGATCCTTATACTCTTCTATTTAACCAAGCATGATGTCCTTACTTGTTCCCATTCCAAAGAAAGGTGGCCATCCAGAGTGCAGAAATTATAGAACAATATCATTAATATCACATGCAAATAACAGTTTGTTGAAGATCATTCAACAAAGGCTACAGTTGTACATTGAAAGGGAGCTGCCAGAATTTCAAGCCAAATTCAGAAGAAGACACAGAAAAAGGAGGATCGTTGCTGATATCAGAAGGATCTTGGCTTAAAGGAAGTGTGTTAGGTTGAATTCTCTATAAAACCAACCAACTTCAAATTCTAGAGAAACAAAATCAGTGACAGTTGTATGTGTTGCATATGTTGAAGAAATTTATATCAAGAAGGCTTTCACAGTGGTATAAATGGTTAAATAAAATCTGGTTCAAATTGTCAGTTCACTAATGGCTCCTGGGATTAGTGGGTGACACAATAGGAGATCAAAGAACCAGACTAGGATAACAAAGCATAGACAACAAGGGGTATTGGCAGGTGTTGGATGCAGAGATCTGAAGTTGGTTAAATGAATCCACCCTTGGTAGTAAACTTAAAATTTCTGGGATCAGCAGGCAACACAATAGGTTGAGGAATCAGTTACCAAAGATCCAGCTTTGGGAGAAGGAGACAGTCCAAGGAGGAGTTACCTCTCCTAGATCTCTGTCTTATACAAAAAGGCTTGTGATGTCAAGGAGGGGTCATCAAGCTGCAATACAATTAAGAGAGTTGTTTTGCTCCTACCCTTACCCAGAAGTCTCTAGTTGACATAATTCCTAGCCATCACAGCAAAGAATGCCAGAAATATCTATATTTGTGTATTATTGACTATGCAAAGTCATTCAATTGTATGGATCATAGTCATCAATGGGTAGCATTAAGAAAAATGGGACTTCCAGAACAATCAATCGTGCTCATGCAGAACCTGTACATGGATGAAGAAGCAGTTGTAGGAACAGAATAAAGGAAGTCTACATGGTGTGTGGGATGGTGGCATTCTCTCGTCATACTAATTCAATCAGTAGGCTAAGCAAACAGTCAGAGACGTTGGACTGTATGAATAAGAAATCAGCCTCAGGTTGGGAGGATGGATGAGTAAAAACCTCCCGTCTGCAGAAAACACAACTTTCACTTGTTAATAATGAGAAATATTTGATGCACTTACTGATGATGAGCAAGGATTCAGCCACCAATATGGATTGCAATTCAGTGTAAAGAAAACAAAACTATCTACAACTGGCCCAATAGGTAACATCATAATTAACTATGCAAATATTGAAAATTTCAATTTTTTATCTTGCTTGGACCCACAAACATTGCTAATAGAAGTACCAGTTAAGAAACCACATGCTATATTGTGTTTGGTAAATCTGGTACACAAGTTTTTTGAAAAGCATTGAAGTGGCAGAGCAAGAATGTCACTTTGAGAACTAAGGTAAGCCTTATTCAGCCATGGTATTGCCCCTTGTCTCACGTGCATGTGAAAGTTGGACATTGACTAAGGAAGACAAAAGACGAATTGAGGCATTTGAGTCATGGTGTTGATGAACAATGAAAGGACCTTAGACTGCCACAGGAACAAACACATCTCTCCTGGAAGAAATACAGCCAGAATGTTCCTTAGAAGGGAGGATGGTGAGATTTCATCTCATATACTTTGGATATATGTTATCAGGCAAGATCAGTCCCTGGAAAATAACATCATTCTGAAACAGTAGAAGGACTGAAGGAAAGAAAAGGACCCTTGATGAAATGGACTGGCACAGTGGCTGCTACATGGGCTAAAGCGCGGTTCTCCACCTGTGCGTCGCAACCCCTTTAGGAGTTGAACAACACTTTCACAGGGACCGCCTGATTCATAACAGTAGCAAAATTCCAGTTATGAAGTGGCAACAAAAATAATTTTATGGTTGGGGGGGGGGGGTCACCACAACATAAGGAACTGTATTATAGGGCTGCGGCATTCAGAATGTTGCAAACCACTGGGCTGAAGCAAAGCAACAATTGTGAGAATAGTGCAGGATCAGGTGGTATTTTATTCTGATACATAGGATTGTTTGAAATGTAATGGCCTCAATGGCACCCAACCACAACCTCTCTATCTCTACAACTAATCATCCCTGGATGCCGCAAGGAGTTTGCTTCTGATTACTAATCAAAGGCTTTGTTTTTCAGTCCAACAAGCAGCACTGTCAAACAAAGGTTGAACAATGCACTTCTACAAGATTCTTGTCATTGAAAAACCTGTTGAGTATGGCCTACGCGTGTATGGGTCACTTGAGTGTAAACCATTTTGATAGCAGTAGGTTTGGTAGATATCTATATATCTCTATTCATTCCTAACATTTTATTACAATTCAAACACAATTGCTGCCTGTCTCCAAATTTAAGATGAGTAAAATTAAATATGATTTCTGACTCATTTGATTTGTATTTTAGATTTTTATGCTTCTCTGAACAAGGCCCATTAACCCACCATCCTCGTGATCAAAAGAATCAGACAACACTCCTGCTGCTCCCTGAGTAGTGGGTTTCTGTTCCCTACCAACCTGAGGAAATAGTTACACAGACACATTATCTTGGAGAAACTAGTGTCCCCCCTGCAAGAACTACTCTCACAGTCATTAGTTTTCAGTTTTTTCCTGGAGCATCCCCCAAGACTCTGCATGACATGCTGTGTCCCCTTTCCTAGACTGTGAATAATGAACTGCTATCAATCTCATCAACCCACTCACAGGTGTGGTGTTTAGGACCATTCCCGTAACCCTATGGTAGATATGTCTTCCTCATTAATGGGGTACATAAGGGGCTAAGAAAACACTCTTGAATTTTTTAGCTGCTTATCCTAATGTCCAATTCTGTCCTTTCCTCTTAAAAGAAATCTTGCCCCACATACATCGATATAATCATATGCCTTTTCAAATCCCAAATTAAGCTCTCAGCGTCTAATTCCAAGTCTGGAGAACACACCATTTCTCTTCTTATAAGATAGCATTTTATGCCCTTATTGCAGTGAGCCTGTAACATCTTTGGGAGTTTATCACTGAGTTCCTGACTTCTTTGTTCGGCAGAGTCCTTTAAATTGAGCATTTAGTAAGCAATTGTAGCACAAATTGATTGGGGATAATAAAAGCAGTTGGTTTATTTCTTTCCCTGTGCCTCATCTTAACTTCTTAAAAAAAACCAAAACTTTGCATTTGGATCATGATTAGAAGTGATTATATTCCCCATGACTTCTAGAATAAAGACATGCCTGAACCAGGTGTATTATTGTTGAACATAAGGGAAAAATTGTGTGAATGTAGTGACAGACATAAGGGTAGAATAGCTACTTATAGTGACCTCATAGCGAATTTGCAAGTCTACTAATTTTTACTGGGGCAAATAATCCATAAATCTTCTGTGCAGTGACTGGTGGGTTTGAACTACTGATGTTGCTGTTAGCATTCCAATGCTTAGCAGGTAGTAAGCAGGTATAAATCACATAAGCAATGTTTAATATAATACATGAGTGTTACATATATTAATGCTATACTTATTAATATATTAATATTAGTTTCATTATATATGAATATTAATTTCATTCTTAATTCTCTTCAAACTTTAATTTTCCCTCTTACTGATCTGGGTTGTCATTCCTTAATAAATGCAAACACTAAATTGAGTTCCTGAGCTTCGGCTACTTGTCCCCTAAATTTCCTTAGCTGAAGGGATCTTGTATTCCATCGCAATTGTTATAGGATACCCAATCTCTTACCTGAGTTCTATTCACATATAAATATTTTTCTGCAAAGATTTGTGCGTGGGCATAATTCTTCATTCTGAAATTTAATTCATATTTTCTTTCATCTAGTTTTTCTCTTAATTTCTATACTTTAACTAAAAACAACCACTCTGTTATTTGCTATTAAAAATGAACTTCAACTCATTTTTATTATTATTTTCAGTCTTTTAAAAATCATTACGGTGAACTGAACTGTGTCATTTTAAAAGATAGACTTAAATTAAGTTGTAACCTCTGTCCTTGTGAATGAGACCTTCTTGGAAACTGGTCTTGGCAGATGCTCTCCGTTAGGTTAATAGGAGGTCCTACTGGGTTAAAGTGAGTTCTATTCTTAATGCTAACAGCCCTTGGCGGCACAGGTTATGTGTTAAACTAGTTACCTACAAGTCCGCCAGGAGATCAGAAGCATCAGCTGCTCTGTGAGAGAAAGACAAGGCTGTCTAATCCCACAGAGCACCACGGTCTTGGACAGCCACAAGGACCTTTCTATCCTGCTGCATCGGGTCGCTATGAATGTGAATCCACTTTATGGCAGTGAGTTTGAGTGTGTTTAATCCTATTGCCAATCTTAAAATGATTGGTGTTATAATAAGTTGTAGAATACATGGAGACTCCAGGAAGTCAGAGGAAGGATTTGCAAGCTGGGAACATCGGGAACTACGAGAAACTGACGAGAGAAAAATAGGGAGTGCCTTTTCCTGCAAAGATCCAGAAGAACCAACATCGCTCACTCCTTCATTTTTTAACTCACAATATCTGGAACTATAGAAACAATAAACTCTTCTTGTTAAATGGAGCCCGTATTGTATTTGGGTTTAGGCAGCTTGGAGAAACCACTTACTAGTAGCTTTTCTTGTAGTAACTATTGGGCAGCACAATAGTCAATTCATAGCACGTAGTTCTCTGTAAGAGTCTCATTCTACAATAGTTTGTAGCTATGATTAATAACATAGGAGAACTTACCATTTTTGGTCTCATTGGAATTTGTCTCTGAAGTAGTTTATTCAAATGTCCAAATTATTTCATTTTTATTAGCATTGATTTATCTAAACTTAATCTTCATAGAAGAATGCATTTTAACAGTTTTATCAACAAAACAGAAAAAAATCAACATAGAATTATGTATATTTTCTTAGCCATACTAAGAAACGATCAGGAAAAAAAATTCCTCATGCAATCATTTTTGGTATCCTTTGTCTTTTTTATTTGCTCTTGGAAGCTAGCTGTCAACTGGAAGCACAGGTAGAATATGGACAAATTAAAAACTGCACAATGTCATATCTATAAAACTCAATTTAAAGTGTGAAATCATTTCAGCAGCTTGTCTTCTCCACAGGGAAAAGTAATGCACAGACCCAAATATGCTGAGAGCATAGACTTTCTTTATGAAATGATGGCAAAACTCATAAATAACCCATAGATATAATTCAAAAGCGAGCCAATGATTTTAGCAGGATCTGAAAGAAATATATTTGTAGTAAAGGTACCATCTATCAAGTGTGAGATGTATTCTCTGCGGTAATACTGAACACTGTCTGCACAATATGAAGTATTTTAGAAACTTTGTTTTGATCTGAGGTTTAAACATAAAGTTGAACGCAAGAAATTAATTGAGTGTGTTTTAAAAGGTGCATATAATATGGATCTCTACATGTGAAAATCATTAAGGACAGTCGCTTTTTACGATCACTTGAAAATAATTAGCAGTTAGAGTTAAATGTTTGAAGTTGTCATTCAGGTTTAGCTTTATTCATGACCTGACTGAGTTTGGATTTGATAACACTCTGTAAAGAAATAGGACTATTTAGAATAGCAGCATCAGTAGAAAAAAACTGAGGATATCAAAACTCATGAATACAATCACAAATTAATTAAAATAGCACATTTTAAGTGATTAATTATTAAATAATTGCTTTTTAAGAAAATAACCTTTAATTTTAATATTGAATATAAAATCGCATTTACTAGTTACATTTTTGTTTACTATCATAACTCTCCCATGGTTTCTGTGACAGACTTCAGTTGTAGACTAAGACGACAGATGGTCCAGTCTTATAAATGAGTTTTCCTTTTCATTAGTCATAACTCTGAAGGATCTCTTTTAATGCTTTCTCCAGAGTTTTAACAATAGGGCGCTATGGCTGGGTGGTTGGGCCTGTGTCCAAACCTTAGACAAAGAGAAGGAGAGGCGGAATGAAGCATTCGCACACTTTCTGAAGTAAGTGAGCCAGTCGATTCTTCATTTCCCCTCTCGGGATGTCTCCTAAGAATGATCTCCGTAAGAGTTTTAACTGTTTGACTATCAGCGCTAAAAGCAAACTGGATCAGCAGGGAAGGAGTATCACATTAGTTCCCTAAGGTGCCATAAAAACGAGGTGGCTTCAAACCAAAGGAATACGTTCTCTCACCATTCTGGAGACTCGAAGATGCTGGCCGGTCACGATTCCTCTGAAGACTCTGGACAAGGATCTTCCTTTGATAGGCTAGCGGCTGGTAGGCACAAATGTCCTTTCGTCAATCTCTGCATCCATCTTCACCAGCCATTTCCCCTTATATGTGTTCTCCTCTGCTTGTCAGGAAACCAATCCTATTGGATCAGGGTCCACCTCACTCAAGTAATAGCCTGGTGACCCAAACTGTCTGCAAGTGGCCTCTAGGGAAAAGCTTGCTGAAATCCCTGTGGAGTGGGTCTAGTCTGTAACACAGGAGGTGGCCAGCAATCAGTGAGGACTCAACAGCAGTTAAAAACAGCTACTTGACTATGACCTCGTGTCTACTAATTACATCTGTAAAGTGCCGGTTTCCAGTCACTATCTTAGCTGTCCAATGCTATTGTACTAGAAATATCAGAAATACACAAACACAAACTTTATTTTCTCGTGGTGTGGTAGTCTTGAACTTCAAATCAGACTCTTGGTCATGTTGAATCCTTTCCATAACCCTGGGTATGCCTTCATTGCTTGTGTTTTTTTCACTTAAGTTATAAATGATCTACACAGACCTTTCCAGATACCAGGGTTTAGAATTTCAACATATTCTCTTGGGAGACACAATCCAAACCACATGAAAAACCCAAACAAACCTGCCACCAAGTGGATTCTGATCCACAGGAACTCAAAGAGCAAAGTAGAATGGCCTCTTTGGGATTCCCAGGCTGCACATCTTACTGGAGCAGAGAACTTGGTCTTTCTCTCACAGGAGAGCTTACAGGGTGAGTTGGACTGCTGATCTTGTTGTTAGTCACACAACGCATTGCCTGCTACACCGCCAGGACCCCAAACGCACACTAGGCACTTACAATTGTTTTCCAGTAAAGATCATATTTCTATAAATATATGCCGAATCAGAATTTCTTAAATTCTTGAGATAATTTCAAGGGTTGAATCAATTTTATACAAATTGGCTATGCATTCCAGTATTAGGGTGTACTAATCCTTTCAATGATATAAGTAATTTTAATGGAACATATCATAAAATGAAGATCAGAACAAGAGAACAAGACATAATTGTACTGTTATTGACTTGACAGGAAAAAAATGAAGATGAAGTAACAAGCCTTTTCAAATTCTTTAGTTGAAAATGGAAATTAGTACAAGATTTGCGAGTGTAAATTTGGTGTGTTTTTTAATGTTAGCATACGCAAAATTTTTGACACAAAATAAGTGATATATAGTAATCCAAATAATTACTATATGTTCCTTTGAACACAGGAGCATACATACAAATACTTTGACCAACATAAGAGCAGAAACATAGAAAACAAATATATTTTAATTTATTAGCTTAATTTGAATGAATGGCATTCAGAGGGAGAGTTCTTTCACATACACTAATATGAAAATATATATATACACAAAGGGGAGATAGATGTATATATGTAACTATATTAGTTTAATTTTTAAATATTACTATATCATGTAAATAAAATAATACAATAAATTATGTATTTTCATGTTATAATGAAAGTTGTTTATGTATACCAATGAAATGAACCAAACCCATGGCTAGCAAGTGTATTCTGACGCACAGTGACCCTTCACAGGGTTTCTGAAACTGGGATTCCTTAAATGAGCAGAAAGCCTCATCTTCCTCAGAGTGACAGTGGATTTGAATTCCCAGCCTGCTGATAGCAGTCCAGTATCTATCCACAGTGCCACTCTATAAATATATAAAGTCTCAAGAAGCCTAAACTAGAAATAAAGAGATCTGGTGGTGTAGGGGTTATTCACTGGGCTACAAACATCAAGGGCAGGGATGAAAGCTACCAATTACACTGTTGGAATAAAGAGGCTTTCTAATCCCAACAAGAATTAAAGTCTCAGAATCCCAGAGATGCAGTCCTTTTCTGTCCTATAGACTCACGATGAGTCAGAATTGACTAGATGGCAATAAGTTGAGGCCTAGAAATAGTTCATTCACTTATGAGGAAAAATAATGGAGAATAGTTGTGTGGAAGCCAGCTGAATAAAGAAGGGTCACTATGACATTCTATTATCTCAATATTTGACATGTTTATTAATACATTACATTATTATAACAGAAAGAATTATAAAATACACAGGTTGATATTTGTAGAAGCAGGCAGTACACTCAGGTTGGTAAATGTTCTTTGCTTGTTTAGAATGATTAGCAAGTGTCTCTCTTTAGTGACACTCTTCTTATGGTAAGCATTTTGATACAAATACTGAAAATTCACGAATATAAAGATAGAATGATTTTAGCTGTTTAAAGTCCATAACTACAAAATCAGTGGTTGAGAGCTTGGAGTTTGAAGGAGAAACAGACTGCAATTTAGTCCAGGATAAGCTCACATCACCCTCAAACCTGGCAGCACGCACATCTCAGAGAGTTTCTGTCTCACATATGCATCAACTATGCAGGGAAAGAAATGTGTCTGGGATATTTTGGCTTTATTTTTCTGGTTATAATGACAATGATTATTCCATCCACACATACTTAGAACTGCTGCGGCATTGTCAGATGCTCAGATCGGGAGTTCCCTGGAAAAAAGCGTTCCAATATGAACAACATCTTTATAACCCAGCTGGTCTCGTCTTAGACACAAGTCTGCATACATCACTGAGGACATATGCAAGAAGATGCAGCTGGGCTCAGCTGAGGCAATGGCTCCGATCTAACAGATGTAATATAATTCTTCAAGTTGGTAATGGTCTGGGTCAAATTTTAAAAGGTAAAAACATAATTAAAATGATTTTTAGAAGCTGACAGTTTGACATACTGTGATAGCTTGCATAATGCGGTGTGCTGGAAGCTTGGCATTTCACATACCAGCAGATTACCCACAGTGGACAATTTTTAGCAGATCTTAAGAATAAGAACAGACTACTTAGCAAGAATCTAGTGTACACTTCTGAGGAATTCACCACTGGAAATCTTACGTATAACATCAGAACACTGGCAGATGAAAGCTTCTTGACTAACAGTGGGACATTGGCAAATATAATGCTGGAAGATGAGCCTGACAAGCTGTAAGGCACTCACAACACGACTGAAGAAGCGCTAACTTCATAGTCTACCCTAACAGATGTGTATGGCTAGAGCTTTCTGGCCCTTCACTGGGTGATTGGGCAGGGCTCAAAATAGAAGAAACAAAAACAGAGACAGTCCTATATGTACGAGAGAGTGTTTTATATTAGTGGGTAATTGTATATCAATAAAACATCTCAGCAAAATCCAGATCAAGTCCATAAGTCCGATACTAGTACATGAATCTCTATTCAGACTCACACAAGCGCACGCAATGATGCAGAATGCAGAAAGATCACAGGTCGGTGGATGAAAAATCTTCTGGACCCAATGGCAGTGGAAGCATCACAGAGCTGGCACGGGTCCCCACTGAATGGTCTCTCAGGTCTCAGCATGGCTCACAGAGAGAGTGTGTGGCCCACCTCCAAGAAGAGAGGAAGTTCTAGAATCCTCAAGAATAAGCCATGCCCACAAAGACATCATCAGGCTATAACTTGATTTAGAGGCTTGACCCCCCCCCCTCTACGCTTATTTATCAAGTTGAAATGAAATTATATAACTACCATAGAATGTGAGTGTTGGAAATAAAGAGGATGGAATAGAAGTTGGAAAATATAGCTGTTATAGTAGAAAGGAAGTTGTAGATCATGTGATAAAATTTTGCAAGAAAAACAATTTCTTCGTAACAAATATATTTTTTATCCCCACAAACACAAACAGAAACTATGTACATGGACTTCTCTAGATGGATAACACACAAATCAAAGTAAGTGTACTCTGGGAAGACATGATGGAGAAGCACAATATGAATCCAGGACCAGAATATGGAAAAGACCAACAATTGCTTACATGTGGCTTGAAGCTGAAGAAAATTAAAATAAGCCCATGAGATCCAACATATTAGATTGAACACTGATGACATAATACTTGAGTAACTGTGGGATGTCAAGAACATCATACAAGGAAAAAACAAAATTTAATTTAAAAAGACAGGGATGAAAGAAAACAATCAAAATGGTTATCAGTAGAGACTCTGAAACTTATGATTCAATACTCACTGCTGTTGTGTCAATTGTGATTCATGGTGACCTACAGGACATGCTAGACTGTATCTGTGCGTTTCTGAGTCTAACTCCTTATGGAAGGAGAAAGCCCAATCTTTCTTCAGAATTGCTGAACCTAGAGGAGCTTTAGAAAAGGTTTTTAGTGAAATAAATGAAAAGGAAGTCAATTGAAAATTCCAAAAGTCAGTCCCAAATGACAAAATATGAGACCACAGGTGGGTGGGTGGGTGGGGGGTGCCTGAGGGGGTGTTAAAGACTCTCGTAGCAAAAGGAACAGGTTTTAGAGTTTGCCAAGCGGGTTGGAGACCAGGGAAAGAAGTTACAGCAATGGACTTCACCATTGATAGGCATTTGCACCAGCAAGCCTTCAGGTCCTTCTCACTTCCAACACCAACGTTGTTTCATCTCTATGTTGCAGATGGTTAATAAGCTTTTCTCCAATCCAGCTGCCACAGTCTTCTTCATAGACTTCAGCTTCTCACCTTATTTGCTCTGCAGGCAGACTGAATAAGTTTAATTAGAGCATACAACCCTGACACTCACATCTTCTGATGGTAAACCATGCAGCGTTCCCTTGTTCTGTGCTCACAAAGGCACTTGATTTAGGCCTCCTGATATCTGTTTCAGGGTCCACTTGAGCACAAGGAAATATTCTGGAATTGTCATTCTTCTCAAGAATATCTATAGTTTGTTAGGATCCACATAGTTGAATACGTTTACACAGTCGATAAAACACAAATGAGCATATTTCTGGTATTCTCTGCTCTCATCTATCATTGGCAATGATATCCTTCATTTCACACATTTCAAATGCACTTGGATATCTAATTTGGATTTATGGCAACTCTATTGATACATTCCTGCACCTACAACGCTGTTAGAAATGTATCATTGCAATTTTGCTGATATGTGATATTAATGATCTTCTTCAATCATTTCTGCATTCTGAAGAGTTGCCTTTCTTTAGAATGTGTACAAATATGGTTCTATTCCACTGGGTTGGCCAGGGATCTAACTGGCTTCCACATGGTTTGACATAGATGAGGTAGTGTATATAGAGCTTCCTCACCTTGTTAAAACATTTACACTGTTATGTCAATTCTTGGAGCCTTGTTTTTCTCTAATGCCTTCAGTACAGATTGGACTTCTTCATTCACTACCGTTGAGTTTTGTTTTATCCTTTGCAATCTCTTGCAATAGTTGAATATCCACAGGCTTTTTTTTTTTTTTTGAGAATGTGATACTGTGTAGTCCTTCCATCCTCTTTTTAATGCTCCAGGTATTGTTCAGGATTGTGTCCATATTACAATTGAAATCTTGAATTTTTTCTTCAGTTCTTTTAGTATAAAATATGCTAAGCACATTCTTCCTTTTCTGTTTTCGAACTCCATGTCTGCACATTTCATTATAATTCTTCACTTTGTCTTTTCTTCCCCCTTTTTGTTGTAAATTAGGTGGAGGCTTACGTTTCAGTTCATTAACTGTGTATTTTGTCGTTTAGCCCACTCAGCAAAGCCTATAACTTACTCGTCACACGCTCTCTAACGTCTTCCATCTAAGGGACTGCTGTCTTCCACTCCTTCCAATGCATCCTTGGATTTGATTTCATGACCACTGTTCCTGGGTATCACTGAGGAACCCAAGCGAGATGAAACCTTTGACAATTCCAATCTTTTCTGAAACTACCATGATGGCCCAGTTAGAGGATCACTGTGTTTTGTACATTGAATTGTAGTCCATACTGAAGGCTGCAATCCTTGATCTTCACCTTGATCTTCACCAGCAAGTGCTTCAAATTTTCCTCACATTCAGGAAGCAACATCGGGTCATCTGCATATCTATACACAAGCAATAGTAGTCCTTCCATTACAACAATCCTCCCAAAATGTGTGCCTGGGACCTCCATCTTAATTCATTAATTCACTTTGCCCATTTCAACCGATGGCTTGCATTTTTCTTTGTGTTAATGCCATGTTGCCTACCTGATAGGGAAATAAAATGTTCCACTGATTTATTGATGTATGGAAAGTATTTTGCTGTGAATTCTATGTGCTCATTTTATTCATTGCTATAGTTAGAGTTTATTTTCAATAACTTGTGGATGGTAGGATTTATACAGGTGTGTAGGTTTTAGTATATGTTCCTTAATCAACTCAAAAGGCCAAATTGCTTACGTTGCACAATTTTATAGATATATGTTGAAGATAATCATAGCCTATGAAGATAATCATAAATTATAAGATTAAAGGCAATGCATAAGACTATGAGAAGACAGGTATTATATTTTTTGGACTTGGACTTATAAATTGTCAAAAGTCTGAGGCAACACAAGCAACTTCCACATCCTATCTATGGTTATTTGTAAGAATGAAATCTAGCTTATTAGCCTCGTGTAATTTGGGGGTGGGAAATTATTGTTCAAGACATTGAATTTCTGTTACTTTAATTTTTTGCTACAATATTCTTCTTTCTTTTTTATAATCAGTTTCTGATCATATACAACCTATTGAAATATTGAATGTTGAATAGTTTGTTTGGTTGTTGTGGTTTGTTTTTTGTTTTGCTAGTCTTTATGTATTCCTCCTAGTTACTTTTGGTGCTTCTCTTACATTTCATAATGTCTCCCAAAAGCTATGACTGTAATGGCAACATTGAAAAATATTTATATATTTTTTTCGTCTAATTTACTCTCTGAAACGCAATCTCTTAATGGAAATAGCAACAGGGTATTTTAATAAAGAATTTCTTCAGTGTTTTTTTTTTGTTTTGCTTTGGTTTAGTAATTATTATGTAGTAAGCACTTCAATAAAAGTATCCAATTTCATTTGGAAAATAAAATTGGAGTGATGCACAATATTGATAGCCATTTATCTTGGGAGAGCCGCCTCTTGTCTGTCATTTTGCTGCACTCCGAGGGCTTGTGTGCTGCTGTGACGGGGGAAGCTAGGCCAATTTACCACAAATGCCAACAGGGTCCGCCAACGTGAACAGGTTCCTTCTGAGCACATAGGCTAAGAATAGACTAGGAAGAAGGACGCTGCTTAAAACTTTAGAGGAGGTACCCACTAAAACTATGAAGACTCCAAACTGAGCATGCTCATATTCAAGCCCCCAGCCAGGAGAGAGGTACACCTGGGCACCAAAACTAGGCCCAGACTCATGACATCACACAGGTGGGCCTAACTGAGTCAATGGGTTAACCGATAACATCAACTGCACCTCCATAGCCAGAGGTTTGAACTATCTTGGCTGTGGGAAGACCTCACTCTCTCTTACTTGACTCCTGAGCAGAGGCAGGTGGAGGATGAGGGTCTCCCACACTTGTATGGGTACACATGTGTCTGCTCTGAGCCTACTCAGGACCCACAGCCCCTGGGCCCACATGATCTTAGCCTGTAGACTTCTTGAGCTTCTGGCAACCTGGGATCCCCTCACCCCAGGATCCACATGCATGGGTGCTATTTTCCACATGTGTCCACTTGTGAAACCCCTTGAGACTATAAAACCAGAATCTTATCTTGTCCTCCATAAAAACCCACTTGGGTCATGCATTGTACTTCAGCGTGAATTCTTTCAGCATGCGAAGCAAAGAACGTAGGCATTGCCCACTCCAGAAACCTAACAGATGTCAGAAGAGACTCTGAAACTTGCTCTTAAGTGTACGTTAGCCAATGAAGATGGAAGGAATTGTGAAGTCAATGAACTGAATAGAAAATTGCAAAGGGTAGCTGGAGAAGGCAATGGAAGCTATTACAATGAGATGTACAAAGACTTAGAGTTAGAAAAAAGAACAAAATAAGCATATTCTAATGTGAAATAAATAATAAAAAATCAGTCCTCAAGTGGCAACGGTGAAAAATTCTATGAAAAATATTGAATGACGCGGGAAGCATTCAAAGAAGATAGAAATAATACACATAGTTACTGTACCAAAAAGAAGTGGTAGGCTTTCAATCATTTCAGGATGTAGCATACAAACAAGAACAGCTAAAAGAGGAAGTTCCTGCCTCACTGAAATCATTAGTTGGGGCAGAGGTTGCGGGGCTGGGGGGACAAGGTAGAGAGAGAAGATCCGGGAACTTACGGAATAACAAATAAACTATTACAATAAACTCTCTTGTCTATGCCAGGAATTTGGGAAGCACTCTCTTGTCTATGCCAGGAATTTGGGAAAGAGCTACTGGACCTACTGGCTGAAAGAGATCCCCAGTTGTCCCCATTCAAAGAAAGATGGCCCACCAAATGCACACGATGTCATTGGTATCACATGCAAGTAAAATTTTCCTGAATATTATTCAACAATGGTTGCAGCAGTTCTTGATGGGGAACTGCTAGATGGCGAGGCTGGATTAATAAGAGGACATGGGACAAGGCACATTCTCGCTGATGCCTGGGATCAAAGCGAAGCGTACCAGAAATCTGTTTACTTGTGTTTTATTTACTATGCTAAGGAATTTGATTTTTTTGGATTATAACAAACTATGAATAACCTTAAGGAGAATGGAAATTCCAGAATATCTTGTTGTGCTTCTGCAGACGTTGTACATATATCAAGAGGTAGTTGTGAGAACAGAGCAGGGGGTACTGCATGGCCTAAAAAGCAGGAAAGATGTACATCAGGGTTGTATTCTTTCACCATACTTATTCAATCTCTATGTTGAGAATATAATCAGAGGATCTGGATGATATGAAGAAGAATGTGGCATAAAGATTGCAGGAAGCCTTATTAGCAACCTTCCATATACAGATGGCATAAACTTTCTTGGTGAAATTGAAGAGGATCTGAAGCACATGTTGCTGACAGTAAAGGATTGTAGCCTCCAGTATGGATGACATCTCAACATAAAGAAGACCATATTCCTCACAGCTGGGCCAATAGGCAATATCATGATAAGTGCAGAAAAGACTGGAGTTGTCAAAGGTTTTTGTCTTACATGGATCCAGAAACAATACTCAGGGAATCTGTAATCATACTTTGCATTAGATAGATCTGCAGCACAAAGTCTTTCCAAAGTATTGAAAAGTAAGGATTTCACTCTGATGACTTAGGTGCACCGTAACCAAGCCATTGTATTTTCAATTGTCTCACATACATTTGAAAGTTGGACATTAAATAAGGAAGTCGGAAAATAGATGACTTTGAATTGTGGTGCTGAAGAAAAATATTGAAAGTACCCTGAACTTCTAAAATGATAAACAGATCTTTTTTGTTGGTTTTCCCCAACAGTTTTATAGGCATTTAATTCACACGTCATACAATTCAATAGTTCAAACACTTCAAGAAGAGTTTTACAATCATTAACACCATCAGTTTCAGAATTTTCTTCATTCCTGTACTCATCATTATTAGCTCCCCATTCCCCCCAGAGTTTCCCTTCCATATCCACAAGGAACCTATGTACACCATAGATTTACTTATATACAGAAAAATATCAATATATGTTAATATATGGTACTTCACATATATGAACTAACCACAGTACCAATGTAGAATCAATAAAAAACCTCTATCAAAATGAAACCAGAAAATATTGAAAACTGGAACAAATTTAAATGCACAGTGAGATCAAATGTTCGTTTACTGAATTTTAACACTACTGTATTTGCAACAATCCACTCTCCAGTGAGTTAGGCTTGGTAGCCAGGTTATTCATACCCTGGGTCCATGGTGAAAAGAGATTCACCAAGGACTTACTTCTCATGTACTTGTTTCAGTTTCCCCATTAAAAAACAAACAAACAAAAAAACTGTGACAGCTTTAAAAATATGTCAAAAGGGAGAACAAATGATAAGATATATTTAGACCAAAGTGCGTCAGTTGTAACTGACTTTATAATGCTCTCTGCCTGAAGATAGGACTACTCACATCCCTCAAATTTAATCAGAGGGTATTCACTGGAGCCAGCTCAGCAGGGGAAGGATGAAATTTTCTATTTCTGTTAAGATTTGCATATTGAGGACACTAGACCCATCTGTAGGCAACTGGACATCCTCTTACAGAATGGTTTCAGGGAGGACACAAGCCAGTCAGGTTGCAGTGTAGCAATGATGAAACATACAACTTTCCTCTAGTTCCTACATGTTTCCTGCTCCCCACCTCCCCTACCTATCATGATCTGAATTCTAGCTTACAAACCTGACTGGACCAGAGGATGTACACTAGTGCAGATAGGAACTGGAAACACAAGGAATCCAGGACAGATGAAACCTTCAGGACCAGTGCCCACAGTGGTGATACCAGGAGGTATGAGGGAGGGTGGGTGCAAAGGTGGAATTGATTACAAGGATCTACATATAACCTCCTCCCTGGGGGACAGACAACAGTAAAGTGGGTGACGGGAGACATTGGGCAGTGTAAGATATGACAAAATAATAATTTATAAATTATCAGGGTTCGTGAGGAAGGGGGAAGTACGGAGGGGTGGGGAATTAGGAGCTGATGTCAAGGGCTTAAGTGGAGAGCAAATGCTTTGAGAATGAGGGCAACGAATGTACAAATGTGCCTTACACAATTGATATATGTATGGATTGTGATAAGATTTGTATGAGACCCTAATAAAATGATTTTTTAAATTTTGCAGATCTTACGGAAGAGACCATTAAAAAGGTAGTACGCTTTACAATAGGCAAGCACAAATTTGAAATTTAGTCAGGGATATACCTGACTAAAATACAAAAGATTTGTACGAGGAAAATTATAGAACACTATTACAAAAAACCAAGAGTGACCTCAACAAGGAAGAATATCCCACGCGCGTGAACTGGAAGACTCAATATAGTAAAGATGTCAGTTCTGCCCAAGACACTAAATAAGTTTAATGCTATCCCAATATGAATACCACCACCCTTCTTTAAGGAATTGTAAAAACTGATTATGGAGAGGGAAGAAGTCCAGAATTAGCAGAGAACTCCTCAAGAAGGAAGACAAAGTGAGAGTTCTTGCTGTACCTGACATTAGCATGTGTTATACGGCTAGAGTAGTCAAAACAGTGTGGTACTGGTATAAGGACAGCTATTCTGACCAATGGGAAAGAGTTGAAGACCCAGAAATAAAAACAACAGCATACAGGCAACTGATTTTTGATAAGGGCCCCAAAAATATCAAGTTGGAAGCAGATGCCCTCTCCAATATGTGGTGCTAGAAAAAATGGATACATATCTTTAGAAAAATGAAGCAAGACCCTTACCTCATTCCATGCACGAGAATAAACTCAAAGTGGATCACAGATTTTGGGGTAAAACCGCAAACAATTAGGGCCATTAATGAGGAAATTGGGATAAACCTTAAGAACCTTGGCATAGGGAATATATAGGCTATGAGAAATAAGGAAGGATACAAACACAGAGGAGTCACAATTTGATAAGTGGGATATAATGAAGATAAGTCACTTGTGTACCTCGAAAGAATACACCGAGAGTAATAAGACAACCCACCGACAGGGTAAACATCTTTAGCAATGACAGATCGACAAAGGCCTTATTACTAAAATTTACAAAAGATATAGCATCTGGAACCTTAAAGGTTTGAAGGCATACAAACAGCCATCTAGCCCAGAAGCAACAAAGCCCACAGAAAAGAAGCACATAAGCCTAAGTGAACATGAGGTATTGAAGGGATCAGGTAGCAGACACCTAAGAACAAAAATCATCATTATGTGATCACCTTCCCCACATAAATTCTGAAGGTAAATGTATGCATAAGTAAGTGTAGTGAAGAAGGCTGATGGTGCCCGGCTATCAAGAGATATAGAATCTGGGCACTTAAAGGCTTGAAAGTAAACAAGCAGCCATCTAGCCCAGAAGCAACAAAGCTCACATGGAAGCAACACATCAACATGTGTGATCATGAAGGGTCGAGGGGACCAGGTTTCAAGCAACAAAGGTGAAGGGCGGGGCGGGCAGGGTAATCATATCATCATGAATGAGGGGAGCGCATGATGGGGACCCAATGCCCATCTATAAACAACTGGATATCCCTTACAGAGGGATAGTGGGGAGGAGATATGTCACTCAGGGCTCAGTGTAGCAATAATGAAATTCACAATCTTCCTCTAGTTATTAAACGCTTCCTCCCCGCAACTATCATGATACCAATTCTACTTTGCAAACCTGGTTAGACCAGAGGATGCCCAGTGGTACAGATGGGATCTGGAAACACAGGGAATCTAGGACAGATGAACCCCTCTGGACCAAGGGTGAGAGTGGCGATACCAGGAGGGGAGCTGGGGATAGAAAAGGAAAACCAATCACGGGGATCTACATATAACCTCCTCTCTGGGGGGTGGGCAACAGAAAAGTGGGTGAAGGGAGATACCGGGCAGTGTAAGTTAAGATAAAATAATAATTTATAAATTATAAAGGGTTCATGAGGGAGGGAGCAGAGGGGAGGGAAGGGGAGGTAGAAAAGGAAAATGAGGCGCTGATTCCAGGAACCCAAGTAGAAGGCAAATTTTGAGAATGACGAGGGCAATGAATGTATAAGTGTGCTTTACACAATTGATGTATGTATGGATTGTGAAAGTTGTATTAGCCCCTAATAAAATGATTTAAAAAAAAGATTTACAGATAGGAGGCCAAAGGGGAAGGCTGAAAGTATATCTCATGTACTTGGGACGTGTAGAAGAGCATCATGCTTGGTAAAGTAGAGAAGAGAGAAAGCCCTCAAAGTGGATTGACACTGGCTGCAACAACTGGCTCAAGCATAGGAACAACTGAAGATTGTGCAGACCCTGCCAATATTTCAGTTTGTGTGTATAAGGCTGCGATGTGTAAGAACCAAAATGATGACACCTAACCTCAACACCGTGCAACAGTAGACAAATCTATTTATAAATTTAGTGGTGACACCAAAGCATGGGATTTATTGCCCCCAATTGTGACATAAATTACATGCTGAAAAGTCAGTGCCAAAAGGAAAATGAAAGGCTTTGATTAGGAATGTTTACTGTTGTCTGATTTATGTAGCATACATTACCTTACCTTAACTGATTTCAGGTTACCAATGATTTAGCAACTATTTAGCAAAATTTAAGGATGTCTCATGTGATAAGCTGGGTTCACTAGGGTCCAGTGACACTCATATATGTGTAAGAGAGTTGTTTTTTTTTTTATCAAGAAGTAGTTATGTATCAGGAAAACATCCCAGCCCAGTCCAGATCATGTCCATAAGTCCAATTATAGCCCATAAGTCTGAAACCAGTCCATAAATCCCTCTTCAGACTCATGAAGCCACATGCAATGATGCATAATGCAGGAAGATCACAGGCCTGTGAGCTCAAAGGCCTGTGGAGCCAATGGAGCAGTTCATCCCAGGGCTCTGCCAGGTCTCAGCCATGTAGCTCACAAACAAGAAGGTGAAGCCTGGAAAGAGAGGGGCTGGCCTCCAGTGAGTCACTTATCTCGGTCACACCTCCAAATGAGGTCATCAGGCTGTGACCTGGTTGGCAGGCTAAACTCAATCCCTACATTTTATTTATTAAGTTGACATGAAATTCAAATCTACCACATCCTGCAAACTGATAAGAAAGCTGCTTGCTTTTTCACAGTAGTGTCTGGTTCCTACATATTTTAAAACGGTCACAGAAGAATGTAAGACAAAATCTCAGAAGAGATTTGCATGGATTTTAGTGTAAGCATCAATCCCGATTTATCAGTCCTCCTTTATCAATTTCAGAGAGAGCATACAAGCCATATGAATATAAATAATCAGAAGAGAAAACAGCCCCCTTCTGGATTTCATCACAGATTATCTGGTTTTAAATGACTTTATCTTTGGTCCTTACTTGTTTAAATTTTCATGACAATTTCCAGAATTATCATGTACTTGTACTTATGCCCCATCTTAGAAAACAACATAGTGCGAAAGATATATTGTTTTTCTTTTGTACAAGAGAAATGAATTCAGTTGGGAAGAATAAGATAAAGAATATGAGGCATCTGTTTTATCTTAAGAAATTTTAGAATATATTTTATCTCTTTTCCTTTAGTTTTAATATCAATATACTGAAATTTTATGTTTCCTTATGTATACATATCTCATATTTTTATTAAAATTTTAATTTTTATAGAGGATTACAGAAAGTCCAAAAACATGGAGAATAAAGCACTGACAATAGTTGTTTTATTAAAATAGTGTCTAGATTGGCAAACTGCAACTGATGGGCTAAATCCAGTTCATTTATGGTTTTTGTAAACAAAGATTTACTCTAACACATCTACGTTCATTATAGATGTCATAATACTTATAGGTAAGTATTACCTATGTTTTTTGGCACTATGATTTCACAGTTGAATAATTGTGACAGAGAATGTATGGCTTACAAAGTTTAAAATATTAACTCCCGATGTTTGCACACTCCTAATCTAGATAGAAAATTATGCTAGATAATAATGCATTTAAATAATATATTTAATGTGTAAATCCTTATTTGCATGACAAATAGCAATCATGAAATAAAATTACAAGTAACCTTTGAGTATTTTAGCTGACCCATAGAAACTAAAGTGTTTACTACACAACATGTTCAGAGTTAGAAAATTAAAGCTAGTTTCATTATAATTAGACAGAGATTTTCCAGATTAATTGAATATGTTATAAATTAAACATGAATTAAAAGTGCTACCCCTTACCCCAAGTCTATGTTTGAGGTTGAACTGACATAACTTTGTATTATAAATTCCTCAAACAAATATATTTAAAATATTAATCTTTTTCATTTCTAATATTTTACATAATTTTCAATATCACCAAACTCTAAGGGAAATTTTAAAATAATCAATTGTTTGAACAATATTCTAATTTTAATGCACCTTCAAATTTTATGCTTTTTTTTTCTGGTTGAGAACTACTCAATCTATGGAACAAAGTAAGTATGAATCTAGCCTATAAAATATATTTATTATCTAAACCCTATTTGTTTATATAAGCAAGCACTTTTGGCTAAAATTACTTGTATGACAGAATGGTTCACCAATGCACAATATATTTTTAAAATGAGATTGTATATTCTCATTTTAAAAATATAGTTGAAATTGGCAACATATGAAGTAATTTAGTTGCTAAGCTTTGTTTTAATAATTGCCCTTCTTCCACTGTATTTATATCCATGCTATATGCTCTTGTTTTTATCATATACATCTCCTCTACATCATCATTGTAACATACTTTTAATATCAATCTGTCAAAACAACTAGCAAAATTATCTCCCTTCCATCCAGTCAGTGCTGACTTGGCAGCCTTATAGGTTGAGTAGGAGCTGTACTCGTGAGTTCCCAAGACCGTCAGTCTCTATGGGAGTAGACATCCCGACTGTCTCTCATGGAGTGGCTGGTGGTTTGCACTCAGTGCCCTGCCGATTAGCAGCCTGACTTATCAAAGCTACACCACCACCAGTGCTCCTAATATGTCAATAGAATTTTGAAATTAAGGCAAAATATTAATACTCGGGTTATTAAATATCACCAAACATTTACTTTGCTGTAGTTGTAGCCCCTTTAATTGTGCATGCCTCTCCTGGCTATGTACCTATGGATAAGTCATCCCAGCTTTCCACATTTAGCTTTCATATTGGTAAAATGAAGCATAATCTATATATATATATATCACACTTTATTTATCCATTTATCCATTGATAGACATTTATATTATTTCCACAATTTGACCATAAAGAGTAAGATTGACCTAAATATTCTGTATGTCTTTTCATTTTTCTTGGACAATACCTAGACCTTTGACAACTCTGTTGTCTATTTTGAGAGATGAACTACTTGATTTTCAAAAGGCTTGCCTAAATTTACCCTCCCAGTAGCTAATCATAAAGGTCATAATTTTTGCACATTTTCACTAACACTTTTTCTTATGTGACTCTTTTCTCCATTAGATATTCTATTGGATGTGAAGTGGTATCTCAAAGTGCTTTAGATGTCCAGAGTTATGGAAATTTTCTATCTTTCTTGGGGAAATATTTTTGCAAATTATTTGTCAATATTTTATTTGGGTTGCTTATCTTTTACTCAACAGCTGTAAAAAATTTTATTATCCTTTTGCTGGGTGGATTTTTTTAAGTCAGATATAAAAAAAAAAACCACAAAACTCTTTGCTCTTTGGTGGGATTCAACTGGTTCACACCAGTTCCACAAAACCTATATCTAATTTTTTGAGTTCCTTGAATCAGTGGCTAAAATGGCACTGGTGATCAGCACTTTCTCTAAGGTGGGCAAGTGTCCACTGTGCATGGAAAACAAACATTTTCATTCCTTACTCTTTTTTAACATTCATCTATGCAATGGTGTATTGTAAGGGTTCATAATTATGTTAATTACTTTATTGGCATAAAAATTAGGTGGAACTATTCTTGTAATCTTTTTATTAATTTCATAAACTTCATCATACTTTTGATGAATTGTTACATTTTTTATTCCTTTCTGTTTGTTGCTTCAGCAAACAAACATATAACACAAAGAGATAATGTGACAAACAACACCAAGGTGTCACACTCATTCGTTTCAAATTTGTGTTATGCCCCAAATTACTGTGATAATAATGTTCTTTTCAGCAGAAATGGAAAGGGGCTTTTCAAAGATGAACATCCTATTTTCAGAGAAGAGAAGTCACCTGTTGCTAATATATAAAAGCCATGACAATTTTCTAATGGGATCCTACTCCTACGGTGAAAATATGCTTAAGAATAAATTACAGAGTGGATGATGCTCTCTCGGATAAAAATGAAGGGAGGAGGGCAATCAAGAATCAATATGGAAATATCTTAAATGACACTGTGTTAATCTGGGTAGATGAGAGAAACAAATCCATGGACACACATGTATATAAGAAAGTGATTTATATACAAGAGCAATTGAACATTGAGAAAGCATCCCAGCCCAATCCAGATCAAGTCCATAAGTCTGATATTAGCCCATCTGTCCAATACTGATCTATAAAGTCCTCTTCAGACTCACAAAACACATGCAGTGAAACCGAATGCAGATGTCACAGGCCAGTGGGTCAAAGGTCTTTGGATTCAGTGGTATCTCATTTCTAGCAGGGGTCTCTGCATGGCTTCTCCAGCACCCAGGGCTGCACCAGGGTGGGTCCATGTGTCTTGTTAGCTGCTATGTCTCCCAGGGTGTCTGCAGAGAGTCTCCCACCTTCAAGGTGAAAGTACCAGAATTCACAGAATCCTTAGGGAAAGGCTATGCCCACACAGAAGCCTCATTGGCTATGACCTGAATGACAGGCTAGACTCCACGCCTACATGCTTAATCCTTAAATTGGCAATTATATATATATTACAAACACTTTTATTGTTTTTTCAGGTATTATTTAATATTTTGTCATTAATAGTATTCTACTAAATTGTTTCACTAATAGTTTATACTCTCTTACCTAGTTATGTGTATTTTTATTGCTCATATTTAAGTATTAATTGTAGGCAATAATAAATTACCTTTCTTAATGTTCTTCTTTTTTTAACTTAAAATAATCATTAGGATAGTGAGCTGGTTGTTGTATTATTTGAATCTCACTACTGTCTTTACTGTGAACTCGAATTCCAACTCATTAGATGGAAAGAATACTACAGGGGTTAATCCTGACTTAAACAGGAGCAGATGGGGCACAATAGAACTATCCCTGTGCCTTTAAGTTATCTGCTCAAAGCTTAACAGATCATGTCACCATAGCAACCCTGTAGTAAAGGGTGGGACCATGCCTGTTGGGTTACGAAACTGTAACTCTGTACAGGAGTAGTAAATCTCAACTTTCTCTAAGGGAGCAGCTGGTGTTTTGAACTCTGATCTTCTAATTAAGAACTTGAAAGATAATATTATTTCCCCCTTCTGTGAGATGTATTGCTACTTCATGTTGTCCTTTATATTGAGAAATTTTCAATTTCGACAAATTCCTGTTTTTCTTCTTTCCTTTCATTTTGCATTTGAAAGTGTACATCAAAATTCCTTGCCTGATTATTGAACATTATATAGTTAATACTGACATTGGGAAATATGAATGTCAATCTTTCAACTCTTCTTTTCAAGACTTTTTTTTGTTATATGGTGGTTTAATTTTCCATACACATATTAGATTCTATGTTTCAATTTCTACCCCTCACCCCCCATAAAAGGGTTGGGGTGGGGTGGGGGGTTACCAGAAACATTAATACAAATTATGTTGAAGTTTCGTTATTAAACTCTCAACTGTAATTCAAACTCACCTAGAAAAGCCTGGTGTTGGATCCCGTGGAACGCAGCGTAGAACATATTATGGGAAGTTTACTTTATCACATGGAGTCCTGACGAGTGCAGAGAGACTCAGAGTGCCCGACAACAAACGCAACAGTACTTCTCCTCTAAACATGCAATGTCTTCCTAGGTAAGTAGAGATCTTACTTTTTTTAAACAGATTCATAATTTCTAATATATAAGTTACCTTTTTGGTAAATGCATTCTTATATTTCTTACACTTACTGAAATAATTGAAAATTAAATTAGCTTGTTACTTTTCTTCATTGATAATAGATATAATGTATTAGACTTGGATTTTTTATCTTGAATTCTAGACCACTGATAAACTGAATTATTAGCTATAATTTTAGTTAGAATTTTCTATATTCAATCTCATGTAGTGCACAGATTGAAAAAGCCTTAATTCTTTTGTTTACAATCTGAATACACATCAGAGTGTGCACAAGTGGTATTTTATTGTGGCTCTGATTTGCGTTTTTCTATTGGCACTGAGAAATTTTAATATATATTTTTATTTTCAGAATGTTCATTCCAGTTGTTTGCTCATTTTTTGAATGCTCATAATTATTTACCTATTTTCTATGCTAAATTTATTATTTTCTAAAACCTTTATTAAATACAATTTTAACATAGATTATATGTATATAATATGTATATGTATGTATATATTTTTTTTCTCTATGAAGCAGATATTCAAATGCTGTCTCTCATTTGGAACACTTATATGATGGGGTACCCCCAAAACTGAATTTTTTCAAAGCTATGTATTTATATTTAAAAAAATCATTTTATTCGGAGCTCTTTCAGATATTATAATGACCCATAATTCCAGTGGATCATGCATCATTGTACAGTTGTTGCCACCATCATTTCCAAAACATTTACTTTCTTCTTTAACTCTTAGATATCAGCTCCCCTTTATCCTTTCCCTCCCCACCCAACCCCCCATGAGCCCTTGTTATGTTATGTCATGTTATGTTATGCTACATTATATTATATGTAATACAATATTATTTTATTTTATTACATATACATATATATAGCCATATCTTACACCATCCAATGTAACCATTCACGTACAATTCTGTTTTTTGTTCCCCTTGAGTGGGATTATACAGTAATAATTGCTATCCACATCTTTTCCCCACATCCCCCCACACCTCTTCCCATCCCCTCAGGGAATCATTACTCCAATTTCTCTTTCTGAAGGGCTTATCTATCTTGAATTGTATGCACTGAAAACTCCCAATTATGCAAATGAAATTTGCAGGTCTAACAAGATGAATGCGCTAAAACGAGGAAATATTAAAGAACTAGAGGATAGTTATGTGTTTAATCAGTACTATGCTGTACCCTGGATATGTCATCTGTGTGACCCTTCTGTGAGGGACTGTCCCATTACCTTACAGGTGGGTTTTGGGTCTCCACTTTGTCTACAGTCCTTCACATCAATTTGATTGCTTGTTTTTGTAGTTCTAACAACTCATGACCATACATGCTGGTGTGCTTCTTTCATGTGGGCTTTTGTTGCTTCCCTAATAATGGCCACTTGTTTAACTACAAGCTAAACACAATGTCTTTTCACCACATTTGCTATGTACCCTTTTTGTCTTCAGTGAATGTGTAAAAATCATGCATTGCCACATTATTAGAACAAACCATTCTTGTTCAGAAGTAAGATTTAAGTAGAGGCCCAAAGTCCATCTCCTTCATTATTGTATTGACATTATACACACACACACATACACATGCACACAAGCACACACGAATACACCTATATTCATATATTTATACCTATATATTTATACTTATATATATCTATCATTTTTACTTTCTTGTTCTAACCTCTTTTCCTTTTTCTTTCCTCTTGCCTCATTATCATTTTTACCCTTTGTTCACTTCTCAGTATTTCTTCTTGGATATATTTTAATTGATCAAACATGACCAGAAATGCTACATTCTCCTCACTGTCAACTTTAGATCTTGTTCCATTCCCCTGCCTCTTTCCCTCTTATTGGCTCAATGCTCCCCTCCCAACCTCCTTCTCTCCCATGCCTGACCAGAACCATTGGTCCCACTGTTGTCTCCTTGGGATTTCTTATCCTGCCTATCTTATATAGAAAGATATTAAAGGGAAAAAAAGGAGGGGGAGGGATATGGGAAGGGGGAAAAAAGAGAGAGAGAGATCATATAAATAGTTCCAAGTCTAACTGTTTTTCAAACCCCGAGTAGCCCTCTGTTAAACAGCAAGAAGGCCCTGATATAATCCATAGGTCCAATTCCCTTTTCTTGCAGGGATCCACATCCCTGGACCCGCTTACCTAACAGCACTCAGGCCCTTTAGTCCTCAGCAGTTGTGTCCATCTTCTACAAGACCCTATTGTTCAGCCTTCAGGCAGGGATGGAGAAGTCTAGAACCCTAGCCCCCACCCTGTTAAACCTTTAGACTTTCAGAGTGGCCTCCTTGTGTATATCCCCAACCAGTTCAGATGAGGTGCCAAGTGCTGCCCCCTGAGTCACAAGTCTACAATTGAGATTCCTCAGGGATTTCTTGGCTTTGCTCCCAATGCTGGTCTGTTACACTCCCCTTTTGGTTTGCCTCCTTGTGGGTGGGTGAGACCGGCCACACTCTCAGCACTGTATCTTCAGTGTCCTCCTCTGTAGTGCTGTTGTCTAGGGAGGGGATGGCATGTATCCATCTGCCCCACCCACACCCCCCAGTCTTCCCTGTAAAGAAGCTGCTCCCAGCAGGAATGTTGCCCTTAAGGCTTGGTGCCTTGGAATGAGGTCTACTCTATCTCTCCCTTTCCTGTGGAGAAATAAAGGATACCTTCCCATTGAGTAGATTAGTGCTCAGTTCCCCCAAGGCCACCCTTTTTCCCCCTCTACCCTCTGTGGACCAGAAAGTCATCAGAGGGGAAAAGGGGATGACGTCTTTCCACACAGTTGGTATCTGCAACATTTTTATTTTTCGATGATATATGCACCACTGTGCTTAGTCTGGCTCTTGGAAAAGTATGGGGTCCTTATCCTGGGAACTGGGCAATATGGACATCTTCCCCCATGCCTGTTCCGTTGTTTGAACTTACCTCATGACTCATGTTGTACTTGTCCTTTTATGCTTGACTAACTTCACTCAGGATAATATCTTCCATCTCTTTCCATGAGAGGAGGTGCTTTCTCATTTCATCACGGTTTTTTAGGGATGTATATCACTCCATTGTGTGTATACATGAGTAGCTTTTAGTAAATTCATATATAGATGGCAATTTAGGCTGTTTCCAAATCTTTGTGATTGTGAACTTCACCACGGTGAACATTGAAGCACAGATGACTGGTTGTAACCTGTGTCTTATTTCCTCTGGGTATATGCCCAATAATGGAACTGCTGAGTTGTAAAGTAACTCGATTTCCATCTGTTTTAGGTGTCGCCAAATTGTTTTCTTCGGTGGCTGTACGTATATAAAAGACTACCAGCAATGAGTGAAAGTTCCTATCTCATCAAACCTCCTCCAACATTTGTTTTTCTCTGTTTTTTTGAATTGAGGTGTTCTACTGGGTGTTAGGTGGTATCGCATGGTTGTTTTGATTTGCATTTCCTGGAAGACTAATGATTGAGAACATTTTCTCATCTGTTTATGAATCTCGCTTATGAATCTTCAAGTCTTGTTTCCACCTCTTCAGTTTTGTCATTATTGTTAGGTTGCAAGGTACTATTGAGTTCAGTTGTAAGACCTTTGTCTGATGTGTCATTGCTAAGTATCTTTTCCCAGTCTGTGGGGTCTCTCATTACTCTTTTGATGAACATGAATGTTTAACTTTATTTTATCCCACACATCTATTTTCTTTTTTTCTGGGTGTGTACACTTCATTATTGCTGATAGTCCATGTATTCCCTGTGCTATGCTTCTTAGCTTTGTCCAAATGTTTTCATTGATGATGCTGATAAGTTGGGTTTTCATTTAAGGTCTATGATCTAACTTGAATTTGTCCTTGTCTATGCGATTAGGTAAGGGTTTGGGTTCATTCTTCTGCAAGTTAATTTCCAGTTTTTCCAATACTTGCTTAAAGAGGGCATCTACTTTCCCTTGTATTTGTTTTTTTAGTGGGGTGGGGGCTTATCAAAGATCAGTTGTCTGTATTCTGTTGCTTTTATTTCTGGATTTTCTTTTCTTATTCATTGGTCTGAGTCTCTATCATTAGAGCAGTACCATGCAGCAGGTAATGCAAGGCCACCAGCTTAATTCTTCTTCTTGAGGAGTTCCTTGCTAATGCTGAGTTTCTTCCCTTTCCACATGAAGCTGATAGTCAGTGTTTTTCCATTACTTTGAAAAATGATGTTGGTATTTGTATCAGTATTTCATTGAGCCTATATAGTACCTTAGGTAGAATTGACATCTTTACAATATTGAGTTTACCAATCCACAATCATGGGGTAGTTTTCCATTTGTGAAGGTCCCTTTGGTTTCTTGGAATAATGTTCTATAGTTTTCCTCATACAGATATTTTGTTTCTAGGGGTGGATATATCCCTAGGTATTTCAACTTATGCTTGGCTATTGTGCAGGGTACTACTTTCTTGACCTCTTAATATGTAATCCCATCAGTTCTATATAGCAATCCAATTTACTTCTGCTTGTATCCTGCCACTCTTCCATAGTCCTCTATCACTTCCAGCACTCCTATTGTGGAGTTCTCAATATATAAAATCATGTCTTCTACAAATAACAATAATTTCACTTCTTATTTCCCCAGATACATACCTTTGATATCCTTCCATTGCCTTATATTCTTAGCCCACATCTCCATGATGATGTTGAATAAAAGTGGGGACAAGTGGCATCCCTATCTGGTTCTCTTTTTAAGTGGAAATGTTTTTGTACTTTCTCTATTGATTTTAACACTGTTGGATTTTCATATATAGCTTTAATTATTTTGAGGTAATTTCCTTCCAGTCCTATCTTCTTCAGTGTCTTAATAAGGAATGGGTGTTAATGTTGTCTACTGCTTTTCTGCATCTAATGATATTATCATGTGAGTCTTGTCCTTTTTCTTCTCAATATGATGGACAATGTTGGTGAATTTTTTAATATCGAGCCATCCCTGTATCCCTGGTATGAATCCCACTTGGTCATCACAAATAATTTTTATATAGTTTAATATTCCATTAGCAAAGGTTTGTTAAGGATTTTGGCACTTGTGTTCATTAGAGATATGGGCCTGTTGCTCTATTCTTGTCGGATCCTTGCCCAGTTTCAATATCAATGTTATACTGGCTTCGTAGAATGTGTTTGGGAGTTTACCGTCCTTTTCTATGTTCTGAAAGAGCTTGTGAAGAATTGGTGCCAGCTCCTCCCTGAATTCTTGGTAGAAATCTCCTGTGAAGCAATCTGGGCCAGGGCTGTTTTCAGTTGGTAGTTCCCTGGTAACATTATCTATTTCTTCTTTTCCTCTAGATCTGTTCAAGTTCTTAATGTCTTTATGGGATAATCTGTGGTAAGGTTTGTTTTTCCAGGCATCTGTTCATGTCTTCAAGTTGTTGTATTCCTCAGAATACAATTCTTCATAATGCTGTGTAAATGACCTTTTAATTTCATTCATTGTAACATCCTCTGTTTCATCCCTCAGCCTAGATAACCATGTCTGCTTCTCCCTATCCTTTGTTAGGTCAGCCAATGGTTTGTGGATTCTGTTAATCTTTTTGTAAAACCAACTTTTTACTGAGTTAACTTTCTCCACATAGCTTACTTTTGTTTCTCCCCTCATTTACCTCTGTCCTATTTTTTATAATTCCTTTTCTTTTGCTGTTAGAAGGCTTCTTCTATTGCCAACTGCTGAATGTTTTGTGAAGGGTATCGATCATAAGTCTTTCCTCTTTCTTAATATGAACATTTATTACCATCAAGCATCCTCCGATGACTGCCTTTGCTGTATCCCTTAGATTTTGGTATGTTGTGTTCTCTTTCCAATTGGTTTCTAGAAACTTCCTAATTTCATCTCCAATTTAGCTCAGTAACCCACTCATTTTGAAGAAATAAAATTTCAACCTCCTAGTATTTGCCCCTCCCCCTCTTTTTAAAATCTTTCTTGTGGTGATTTACAGTTTTATGTCAGAGTGGCCAGAGAAGGAAGTATGTGTGAGCTCTATATTCTTAAATTTGCTCATACTTAACTTGTGTTCCAACATGTAGTCTATTTCTGAATACATGCCATATGAGCATGAAAAGAATGTGAATGTTTCTGCTGTTGGGTGGAGACCTTTGAATATGTCTATCTGGTCAAGTTGTCTAATTGTAGAATTTAATTCTGTAGCCTCCTTGGTGAGCTTCTTTCCCTTCTGATCTATCCTTCTCAGAGAGCGGTGTATTGTAGTTTCCTATTATGATTATCAATCTTGTGACTTCTTTCCTCATCTTTTGAATATCTGATTGACATATTTCGTGGGCTTCTTGTTGGGTGCATATGTTTATTATACTCACTGCTTCGTTGTCCACTGATCCCCTAAGCATTATATAATGCCCATACTCATCTATTATTATGCCCTGCACCTTGAAATCAATTTCATCAGAGATTAGAATTGTGACTCCTGCCCTTTGTAGATTGCCATTACTCTGATTTATATTCCGCCAGCCTTTGATCCTCAACCTGCTTTGTCTGTAAGCTTGATATGTGTCTTTGTCTTTTGCTGGGGGGATTCGACCTTTAACCTTCAGAGTTATATTCATCTGTGGTTCTGTGCTGTCATCTTGTATCTTTTCTGATAGAAATATCGCTCCCTCCCTCCTTAGCAGTATATTACATATTTGTGGAGGGATTTATTCTTGCTTTCTTTTCACCATTGGGTCAAAGATGTCTTGGACATTCCTTTCAGTGCTCTGACTTCGGGATAGTGTTAAATTATATGGTGCTCTCACATTTGTGCTCTATGGATGTTGACCTTCTGACCAAAATTAGTTGGAAAGCAATTTTTTAAGTGTTGGGTTTTGTTGTTGCTATTGTTGTTTTGACGTATTCTCTAAATTTTTCCTGAGCTGGGAAAACTCTTACATCTCCATCTATTTTGGTGAAGAGTTCGGTAGGATAGCGGATTCTTGGGTTACTTTTATTCTCTTTAAACTTTTAGAAGATGCTTTTCTATTCTCGCCTCTTCATGGTTTCTGCTGATAAGTCTGAGCATATTTTTATCCGATACCCTTATATGTGACTGCACTCTTTTTCTCTAGCTGCTCTTACAGATTTTCTCCTTTTCTTCAGTGTTGGATAATTTTACCACTATACGCCTCGGTGTGTTCTTGGGATTCCATCTTCTTGGTGTCCTCTCTGCATCCTTGATGATTGTCTGATTCTCCTGCATTAAATTGGGGAAGTTTTCTTACAGGGTTTTTCTTATACCTTGGCTGTTGATTTCTCATTATGTTTTGCTCTGATAACACAATGATTTGAATGTTGTTTCTCTTCGTAGCACTGCTCACTGTTCTTGGGTTTTTTTCAGATGCATTGTTTATCTTGTTTGATTGTCTTTCACATTTGCTGAATTATAGTTGGGTATCTCTGAGGTCATTGATAATATTCCCCACCTCTTCCAGTGTGGTTGTAAGTTTTTTTTTTAATTTACTATTTGCTTTTCCTTAACACTTGTACCTCCAATTGGTTAGCAGATTCTATCCTCTGTATTTTTTCCTCCCCTTTTTAGTATTGATTGCTTCATATCCTGTATGACTCCATGCAGCATGCTGAAGATTTCTTTTTGTGGCGATTCAAAGTCTGCCTCTTCTATGCGCATTGCTAGGGGCAAGTCTCCCTCAGACATTGTGTCATTTTTCCTCTCGCTTTTTTTCTAGTGGTTACTGATGTAGGTTGTTCACTGTGTTGTGCTTTTTTGGAGTTTGGTGTCATTTTCCTGGGAGTCCAGGAGCCCTGTGAGTTCCATCTCAGAAGCCAGTAGGAATGATTCTAAAGACTATATATAGCCAGCTGCTCTGCAGGTTTGAGTGTGCCTCTATCTTCCTGGGACTGGGTCTCTCCCTAGTCAACCAGAGCTATCTGTTTGGAGGACGATGTGGTGGCTCTCTCAGGCAGGGTGGGCAAAGCAATTGTGGGCAGTAATGGTGGTTCTGGGCAGGCCTATCACACAGCATGGGCTGGAGTTCACGGCCTATAGTGGAGGAGGGAGCTACTCTACGGTCCTATGTATAGACTAGTTATAAGTTCTGATCACTAGCAGCAGTATCAGGTTTAGCAGTATCAGGTTTGTCATGACCAGCAAGGGTGGCACTGGGAAGACTAATCTCATGCAGGCTGACCCACCATTCACAGGGTCCTAGGTGGATAGGGTTAGAGTAGACACATATTAAATTGAGAAGTTGGTGGAAAATAGGTGTTGACGAGGTGCAGGAAGCAGGTTCTGGATGTTGTGGTCGTTGGGGTGTGTGGTGGCTATGTTAAGTCTACTAGAATCCTTTATCTCCCCTGTAACTTGTGAAAGGGAGAGTGCAGACCTGTAATTATTTGTGTGAATAACAGAAGGACCGTTTAAATTTATTGTTGCACCACTCTGAGTTCTACTCTCCTTATGTCCTATCCCCAAGGTGGTTAATAGGCTATTACAATGGGTGCCCTTTAGACGCAAGCCTTCTGTTCCAAAGGTGGCCACAGTAGGGTCAGTGGGAGCCCCTGTTCACTGGCTACCATGACAGCGGCATGGAAATTCACTGGTTAACCTTGGCAGGATGAGTGACAGTTCCTGTGATGGGGAATGAAGCCCTGTGTTTTATTTCGCAGAAGTTAATGTGAATAGGTCTAACAACTATGTGAAGTGCGCTATGTCATGTGTTCAAGTTGTATCTCTGTCTCCCTGGGACCTCTTGTCTTCCTAGAAAACTGAAATTTTACTTGGTTAAAGGATGTTATGTGTTATGTGTTACTTGGTTAAAGGATGTTATGCTAACGTGAAGGGAACAGATTCCAAAGGTTATTCTGGTTGGTAGTATAGTGAATCCACCACTGTTACTTGTTAATGCTACATATTATAGAGGAACAGTGTTTGGTGGTGATGTGTTACTGCCTTGGTGTTAATGGGTACCTGAGAGAGGGTGAGATTTAGGCTAGGCATTGCTTTGATGTCTGGTATGGCTTCAAGAGCTGTATCCTTGCGATTGAGTTCATTATCTTGAGCGATTGTATCTCTGGTGAATCAGGTTAGAGAGAATGGGGATGATAGAGGTGGTCAAGTGGGGGTGTAGGGATAGGGCCTATTCCTGTTGCCTACCTAAGTAGCCTGGGGGTGGAGTGGACTAAAGCAATGCCTTACTCTTCAGGTTGGTGTCTTATGTTGAAGGCTGATTTACTGTTGTGTAAAAAGATTTTTTGTCAAGCTCCAAACTGGTAAAACCTGGTTTTGACCAAAGCAGAGGACTTTTGCCCCTTGCGGCTCTTCCTGTTTTCTTATGTTGAAGCTTTGTTAATGAACCAGGCTTGTGGTGGCTTAGATTAAAGTTACAAAAAGGAATTCAGCCTCAGAATCAATGTGTTTTCTAAGCTTTTTATTTTACTTTTATAAGGGGCGTATAGGTGTCCTGCTATTGGGGCTGTGCCACACTGTCCCAGTGGAAAGGGGGATTCAATGGGCCAAGTGGGTTTAGGACTCGCTGGGTCTGTGTTCTGGCTGCCCTCCTGTGTCAGTCCTGGCTTACTCCTGCTCAGCTCCATAGGCTGTGCTTGGAGCTGGGAGATGGGAAAAGGAGGCGGTTGCTGTGGTCCTTCTTTTCCTGCATGTGATGGGGAGGTGAAAAGCCCATTAATGCATGAATGGAGAGGGGAGCAGAGAGGAAACCCTCCTGGCTCTCTCCCAGCTCTCAGGAGTTGTGCTCTGGGCATCAGTGTTCTGCTGAGGGTAAATAGCCCAGGATTTCTCCTGCTGCAGCAATTTAGGGTCTAAGTATCTATCATCGCCCATGCTGGCAGGCTTCCAGGACCTGGCGAGAAGGGGAAAGGGGTGGCTCCTTTGGTCGCTTTGTTCCTGTGTGGAGAGGGGAGGTAGGAAGCCTGAGAACACACAAGCGGAGAGCAGGGGTGAAGAGAGGAGTTAAGGAGTGCGGGCTTGTGCCTAGTTTTTGGAGGCTTTCTGAGGGCCTGGGATCAGGACCACCCTTAAAACACAGACTGGGAAAATAACTGCATTCTGGCCGGTCTCGGAGCTCAGGCACAGGAAGGGTGGCAGATGCCACTGGGCCTCATGGTGATTAGGAGAGTCAAGGGCAGCTTCAGTGAGTTCAGAACACTGCCGCGAGCCTCAGCTTGCTCCGCGTTTGAAAATCGTAAGAGGAGGTATGATCCATAGACCCTAGGACACCAGGATTCTGTTTTGAGCACCAAGCTTCCCAATATCGGACTCTTTACCTCTCAATTTCACAATCTAACACTGACGGCACTGGGCACAGGATTCTGCCTAGATGCCATCCTGACTCCTCCCCCTCCATTTTTCTTTTTTAAACAAAAAAACCTATCACCTTCAAAGTACTCTCCATTATACTTAACACATTTTCAAATCTGTGATTCCATTCCTGGAAACAATTTTCAAATGCATCTGTTTGGAGAGCTGACAGTGCCTCCCTCATTTTTGTTCTTCACCTCTTCTACCCCATCAGATCGTTGTCTTCTCAAGTCCCTCGGCGTTTATGCAAACAAAAACAAGTTTCATGAAGTGAGGGAAGTTGCATGGGGCAAGAAAGGCATGTTGTTTCTTGCCCAAAACTTGCACATTGAGATGGCTGCATGAGGAGGACCATTGTTGTGGTGGCAAAACTGGTCCCTTGTCTGCCACAAATCAGGCCTCTTGTCACACACCGCTATGCATCTTCTCAGAACCTCTAAATAGAGAGTTTGGTTCACAATCTGACCTGGTGGAAGGGGATTTTGGTCCTTTCAGAAAACTGGTGAACATCCAGAACGATGTTTGTGATCAATTGACATTTCACCTTTTTGAAATGAGAAAACCAATCAGACACTTGAGTTTTTTGCCATAGTGCTGTCCTTGTAAGTTGGGTTCAGTATCACAACAGTTTCTGGATCATTTTTTCTGATTAGGAAACAAAACATCACAGCCAAACACTGATCTCAAATTGGCCATCACAAAAAAAGAGGGTTGATGAAAACTGCTATTACACAAATTTCACTGTGACCTGAGAGAACCTTCCCAGGTGAAGTCACTGGGTGCATTAACTCAGAGGACGTTGCTGGATGCTCTCCTACTGGGAAAAATCCATATTATGCAGAAGCTCTGGCCAGTGTAGCTTTACCATTTTTTAACCTCTTCATATTAAGAGGAGTTTATTATAAATGAAAATATCCTAAGTGGGATGTGACAGAATCTATTTTGACAGAAGTTTTCCTCCATAAAAATGAAGACCCACAGTTTAGTTCAATTTAGTTATAGAGAATTAAAAACATTTTTACTTCGGCATTACCTTGAGGAATGATACCATGTGAACCACCTGACCCTGAGCACTGTGGACACCCTGTCATGTTTCCACTGACCTTGGGTCGGCATGACCCTGGACCTACCAGTGCGTGATTCCCCTGCTTCCTGCATCACTGGCCTGCAGCTATGTGAATCTGAAGATGCCCCTGGCTTGTTCAGGCGTGTATACTTACGTTGAACTGGACTGGGCTGCCTTCTTCTTGATATAATATTACTTGTCGATAATAAAGTTGCTTCTTATACATATATGAACGCCATGCGTTTGTTTCTCTAAACAAGCCGACATAATACATTATTAATTGTTAACTCTCCTCTACTTGTCCTTCAGGAATATGCACTCGCTGCTTCTTGTGGATTCACCACCCCAAGGTCACCTTCTACTTAAAACTAGAATAAACGTGAAAAGAGTAAAGCAGGCTCAGACTTGCCACTTTCCTAAAATAGTACTTATCTTTTTTGCTCACATTTCATTGGCTAGAACTGAGTCAAATAGACAACTTATCTGCAAAGAAGTCTGTGGAAACTATTTGCCCTGGAAGAAGAGAAAGCTAATTTGTGGTAAATAGCAAGGAGTTTCTCCCTCAGCATGCAACTATGCAGCTAATTTTTCAAGCCTAAGTCTCTGCACTTATTGATAACATTCTCTATGACAAATACCTCTTCCCCAGGTCCTTCTGAGACAGACAGAACAGAAATTGACAGCCACTTAATAAGTGTCAAAGCTTTTCTCTGCTGAAGTAAGCAATATTTATGGAGAAGTCTATGTGATATTTCCATTCCTCTAGGAAAGTGGCTTGAAACAGACATGATTTTACTCTCCCTAGAGGGAGAATTGGCAGTATTGGGGCCAATTTCCATAGTCACATGGGTTGGGGCGCATATTGCTAATGGCATCTAGTGAGATGAGGTCAGAAAAGCTGCTCTCTACCCTTTAATCCACAGGGCACACCCTTACAACAGACTCCTGCACTTACTAGATACCATAAGATCCTTACTCAGAGTGGAGAAATAGCATCAGGAAGATCCATAACCAGATTTTAACATAGTATACTAACAAGGTGTCTAAGAGCAGCTCTGGTGGTATAGTGGTTCACATTGGGCTGCTAACTGTAAGGTCAGCAGTTTGAAACCATTAGCTGTCCCTCAGGAGAAAGACGGAGCTTTCTACTCCTGTAAAGAGTTATAGTCTCAGAAACCCACATTCTAAGTGGGTATTCAATCAATGCAAGTAAGAGAACTTAAAATGTATTGTACAGAGTGTGGTAGACCAAACACTCTCTTTTATATTCTGATGCATTATATTTGCAAGATATCAAGCGATATCAAAAGAAATGATTCATTTCATCTTGATAACAAGGATGTGCATATGTGTGCTCATTCTCCAAGGCCTCATAACAGAAGTTTCTAACTAATAGTTTTAAAAATGAAACTTTCATTTCTTTTAAAATGTTAATAAATAATTTTATTGGGGGCTCTTACAGCTCTAATTAACAATCTGCCCATCTATTGTGTCAAGCACATTTGTACATATGTTGCCATCATACTTTTCAAAGCATTTTCTTTCCACTTGAACCCTTGATATCAGCTCCTCGTCCCCGCCCCCGCCTCACCCAGTCCCCAGGAACCCTTGATAAATTATAATGGAAATTGTTGAAATTGATCTTATTTCATCATTTTCCTTAACTATTGGAAACTTTTGAATCAGTTAAGTGGCTAAATCTAGAATAAGAATTGTGATGCTTGGGAATTATGTCAACCAGGCCCTCTTGGACATGGAGCAGTTTACAGCTCAGTATAGCAAATGCACTGCAATTGACAACATCTCCTTGGTATCATGGCCTTTTTTGTATAGAGTGAGAGACTGAGCACAGTCAAATCCTCTTTGGCCCCTCACCATCTTCAGTAACTGGATCTTGCGCATGGCTTTTCCTCTTGCTGATCCCATGAGCTGTCCCTCGTTATTGACAGTGGGTTCATTTGGCTGAATTCAGACTTCTGCATCCTGTGTCTTCCCCCCCACATATATTGTGCGTGTTTATTTATGTGTATATATGAATGAATATGTATGTGTATAATAATCATATTCCTAAATTAATGTCGCTTTCTAAATTTTTTAACTCTAAACAGAATTTCTTAAGTATACTTTACCAGGCATTTAAAAATGTGTGTTATGAACAATCATTTCTAAAAATAGAGTAGCGTTAAATATATAAGAAAATGAATTAAACAGCGATGGAATGACTTGTCCGATTTTTAAAGCAGTCACTTTCATAGGCGTTGCAAACTTACAGCCAAATAAACGTGTTGCCTTTTATAATGCCATATATACTAATGTCAGGGGATGATAAGTAGTAGACACAATCAAAGCATGATTTTATTTTGGACAAAGAAAAATGACCAAAGTTGAATTTAGAAATACTCATTTGGCTGTGCTGGCCTAGCGTCACTAGTTCTGTGGAATTTGGCACCATATGTTGTGGGGTAGGGGGCACCACAATCACAGCTATGCTGCTTCCAAGTAATCATTTTCCGCTTTTGCTAAATGATACATGAAAATTTTAAGACAGTATTTTGTATCATCACTCTATATACCTGTTACTCTTTAGAAATTATTAAATTGGATTGAATAATTTTGTTCTGACACTGTTATATTATCATAATCATCGTGTGCAGTCTCAATATTCAGCGGAATGCTTGGCTTTCAGATCTCTCCTGCAAAACCACACAGCTTTATATTACCTAATAAATTACTAAATACATATATAGCTAGACAAATCCAAATATTTTAAGCTCTTCCAGATTTGATATACAATTTAAATCCGACTGCTCTTTGCAGAACGTCCTAGGTTTTATTTTAAAAGCACAAGCTGTCTTTTGAGGTATTTATATGGACTTCTAGCTAAATTCACACACTGACAATTTATTGCTGTGGCCTTCCTGGTACTTTAATGTCTACATATTTTGTAATATTACTTGGCAACTTATAAAATTAGGAGTATTCCTGGCAGGATGACGAAATATTATAGGTACCTTATTTAAAGATGATGCCATTTATCCCAGCACAAAATGTGCAAACAAAAAGTAAGGAAAGTTGGAAAATATGACAGTGACAGAAACAAAATCAGAGATCGAGTGATGGAATTTTGCAAGACCAATGACTTCTTCATAGCAAATACCTCTTTATTTAACAACATAAATGGCAACTATACACGCAGACTTCTCCAGATGGAATGCACAGACATTAAAGTAAAGGGAAAAGACAATTTTGTTGTTGTCAGGTGCCAGTCATTAGGTTCTGACTCATAGGCACTAGATGCACAACAGAAAGAACCCTGCCTAGGCCTGTCTATTGTTGCAGCCACTTTGTCAGTCCAACTAATTCAGGGGCTTCCCCTTTTTCATGCCCCTCTGCTTTAATGAGCATGATGTCCTTCTCCAGGGACCACTCTCTCCCAACAATATAATATATTGTTATATTATATATATATAGATAGATGATGAATTCTTGCCATTCTTGTTTGTAAGGAATGCTCTGAAGAGAATTAGAACACATTTACAGGAGCCAAATATGACCATGAGTATATCCATTATGAATTGTGAGAACATTTTCAAATAGATTTTACTCATTTAACACTAGTTTCAAAAGGCTTGTGCTGTGGGATTTTATTAAAAACATCATCCATGAAGTAAGCAATGGGTGATTAAAAAGATAGGAAAGAAAGGATAGGTCAAAGTGGATGTCAGAAGAGATTCTAAAACTTGCTCTTGACCTTGGATTAGGTAAAGCACATGGATAAAATAAAAGTTCTGAACAGAACATCTCAAAGGACAGTTTGAGATGAAGAAGTGAATATTATAATGAAATGTGCATCAATATGAAGTCAGAAAAACAAAAAAGAACACGCTCAACTCAGAGTAGATCGAGCTGAGAGAACCAAATACAAATTTCAAACCTCAAGTTGCAATGTTGGAAGATTTGATGGGCCAACTTTAGAATGATGCAGGAAGCAATAGAAGCAAACAGAACTTGAAGCAGTTGCTGTTGAGGATGGAGAAGGAAGTGCTACAGCATCACTGGACCAAATAAGGCAGTTGACATTTGTGGCACTTCCACTTTATGTTAACTTGACTGGGCCAATGCTCTCAACACTTTGGCCGTACAGCTCCATGGTGTGATCTAGCACAACATAATCAACCCTGTGAGCAGCTAGCCATTTGTAGCGGAGGGCAGCACTCTTGATCAGGTGACTGCTTTAATGCAGTTTTCATTGTATGAATCCTCAGAATTAAGGTTGAAATTTTTTAATTCTGTTGTAAAGGTGTCCCCTTCTGCTGAGTCTGGGTCTAAATCTGGTTAGTTGACTTCCCGCCATATTGTTTGTCAATCCCAAGTGCCATCAGCCGACTACTAACCATGCATTTATTCATTGCATTCACCAGCCTGTGGTCTTTAAGCTTCTTCTTTCTGCTTGTATTGTTGCTGTAGACTGTAGATTGTTGCTAGGTGCCTTAGTGAATCGATTCTGACTCAGAGTAACCGAATCTCTATACACCACAAGGTAGCATGGGCTGGTCCTGTGCCATCCTCACAATATTGTTATGTCAGAGCCCATTCGTGCAGTCACTGTGTCAAATTTTCATCTAGAGTCATCTATTTTTTTTACTATTATGCTTTATCAAGCATGATGTCTTTTTCTAGGTACTGGTTTTTCCTGGTAACACGTCAAAGTACAGAAGACAAAGCCTCTCCATTCTTGTTTCTGAGGAGCATTCTTGCTCTACTTTGTGAAGGACAAATTTAGCTGCCCTTTTGGTAGTCCATCTTCCCTGCCATCAAGTCAATGCTGACTCCTCGCAGCCCCTCTGCGTTTCTGAGACCCTAACTGATTACAGGAGTAGAAGGCTCAGCCTTCCCCCTCGTTAGTAGTCCATGGCACTTTCACAATTCTGCACCGACACCATAATCAGAATGCATTGATTCTTCTTCCATCTTCCTTACTCATTGCCCAAGTTTCACATGCATATGAGGTGATTCAAAGTACCAAGGCTTGGGTGTGGCACACCTTATCTCAAAGTGACATCCTTACTTTTCAACACTCTTAAGAGGTTTTGTGCAGCATATTTACAATGCAATCCATCCTTTGATATATTGCATGTTACTTCTGTCAATATTGATTATAAATCCAAGCAAGACAAAATCCTGACTACAGTATAAGATGATGTCACTAACTGGTCCAGTTTTGAGGATTTTAGTTTTCTTTATGTTGATTTTTAATCCATACTGACATTTGCAATCCTTGATCTTTATCTGTGTTTCAAGTCCTCCTCACTTTTAACAAGCAAGGTTGTGTCATCTGCATATAATCCTCACTGTCATTGAGTCAATTCTTATGCAAGGTTGTGTCAAACTGATGAAGTACAGGAAACACTTATTCATCTATACCAATAAATTTGTAAGAGAGTTACTTGGCCAACTGACTGGAAGATGTACAAATTTGAACCCAACGGAATTCTCAAAGTACAGAAAAGAATTATTGATATCACATGCAAGTATAATTTTTGTTGAAGATCATACAATGATATCAGCAGTGCAAGGACAGGGAACTTCCAGAGGGCTAGGCCAGATTCAAAAGAGGTCATGGAACAAGGATATCATTATTGATGGCAGATGGATGTTGGCAGAAAACTTAGTATAACTGAAAATTGTTTACTTGTGTGTTATTGAAACGGGAAGGCATTCAACTGATTGTATTATAACAAGCTATGAATAGCTTTGAGAAAATAGGATTCTCCAAATTCTATATTATGAATATATGGAAACTGTACACAGATGGTTTAAAAGCCAAGGAAGATGTGTCGGGTTTTTATCCCCTCTCCATACCGAATCAATCTTTGTGCAGAAGAAATCATCAGAGAAGCTAGGTTATATGAAGAAGAACATAGTACAAGGCTCATAGGAGCTCATATTAAAACCTGCAATATGCAGTTGAAACAAAGCTTGTTTGTTGAAAGTAAGAATAACTTGAAACAGTGGCTGTTGAAGATCATGGACAATTCAATGTAATGAAAACCCAAAGCTCATGCCTAGACTAATAACATCATGGTAAATAGGGAAGATATTGAGGTTGTCAAGGGTTTCTGTGTGCTTGGACCCACAATCCATGCTCACAGAAACAGCAGTTAAGTGTTCAAATGACATATTTCACTAGGTAAACATGCTGTACAGAAGTTCTTTAAAGTGTTAAAAAGTAAGGATGTTATGCTGAAGACTAAAGTGCACCTGACCCAGGCCATGGTACTTGGACAATGAGTAAGGAAGATAAAAGAAAAATGATACACATGCATCATGATGCTGGCAAGGAATATGGAAACTACCATGGACCACCCACAGAACAAACACGTCTATGTTGGAAGAAGTTTGGCTTGATTACTTCTTAGAGGACAGGGTGGCTAGCTTTCATTCCATGTACTTTGGTCATGTTGTCAGGGGATACCAGTTCCTGGAGAAGGACATCATTCTGAAAGAATGCAGCAGCAAAAACGATGAAGGATGTCAAGGACATGGATTGACACAGTGGCTGCATGGAACAGGCTGAAACATGAGAACAATCATGAGGCTGGAACTGGACTGAGCAATGTTTGTTTCTGGGGTGCAGGTTGATATGGATTAGAACCTATTAGCACCGAAACACTCCTACAACAACTTTGACTTTCCTGCCCATTTAATAACCACATCCAACCTGTCTCACTGATCAAGTGCTGCACTTGGTCCCTACCATCAAGAAGCCCCATTAGCCCTGTTGCAAGCAAGTGTTTTCATTCACTTAAGGCAGTTCCCATTTTCAAGTCTGGCATGAACTAGCAGACAGGAGTCTTCAGAGATGCTGGGGCTCCTTTAAAATCTTTGTTTCTTGCTGCTCTGTTCAAATGTATGTCCTGAGGCAGCGTCCTCCCCTTTGTGGGCTTATCCTGATAAATCCATTGTAACATTTCGATTTCCCTAACCCTTTGAATACCTTCTTGTATTGTATATCAAAGTAAGTCCGGTACTTCACCTTGATATAATGTAGGCCATATATATCATAACCCATGCTTCGGTGGGCCAACCAAATAAATTATTAGATACTCGCCTAACCATTGAGCTGAAACATTACATAAAGAAAGTGTGCTTAGTGGACCTATATCAACAAACTCACAGTGATCCAGTATTAATCCATACACTTAATAGTCATTGTCTCCATATTCCTGTGTCTGCATGCTAGACAATTCTAGCATTCTTCAGAAGTACAGTGCACACCTTTCTCAGTCACCCTCTGGACCTCACCTCTGAGGACTTTCTGTGATATAACTTTAGTTGTATGTCTAGAAAGAGTAATGGGTGGAGAGGGTGATTACTGAAAATCTGAAGCAGTATTTTGTATGGCATCTACCTCAGGTGCTCTATCAGCTTGCACAGTTGGGGCAATCATTCACTGCCAGTGTGAGTGGAAGGGACAATGGTTTTACTGATAGTGGATGAATCTCTTCAGATGGAAATGGTGGTGCTGCTACCTGGAATGGCTCATGGTAAACTAGGGGCTCAATGTCACCACCTTCCTGGTTCTCAGCCTCTCTATCTTTAGTCTAAGTTTCAGGGTCCCATTTCTTCCTGATCATGCCTTCACTTTAACATCAGACAGTTGTAGGTTGAGATTCCACTGACGTTGTAATTCTGATATTCATATGATAAGACTCTGGGTTTGATCTTCAGCAATATCAGTTCTCTTATTAGAAGAGATAAGGCTTTCCTTCATTTCACAAGTGGCTTCTGATGCCTAAGATTGCCAAAGGGAAAAAGATTGATTTGAAAGAAGTACAGCTAAAGTATTCCTCAAAAGTAAGGGTGATGTAGCTGTTTCGTGTACATTAACATATTATCATGAAACATCAATCCCTGCAACAGAGCATCATGTTTGGTAAAGTAGAAGTCAGTGAAATAGTAGAAGATCATCAAGGAGATAGACTGACACGTTGATTGGAACAATGGGCCCAAGCATAACGATTGTAAGGATAACACAGGTCCCCCCAGTGTTTTGTTTCATTGAACGCATAGTAGCAATGACTAGAAACTGACTTGACTTCATGTAACAACAACAACCCTGTCTGTTATTATTGTTTGTTGTTTTCCTCACAGGCTTCATAGGCAATAACTTTTATATTCTGTTTTTTTAAGAATAATGTTCACTGTGGATTAGAATTTTGAGGAGATACTGCCCCCCCCAAAAAAAACCCAGAATTGTTTGCAAAGCTCTGCATTTGTTTGTTCGTATTTTACAAAACAACTATATCATCTTCCAAGTACTCTCCATTATACTTTATACACTTGTCAAACTGCGATTCTGTTCTTGGAAACCTTTTCCATCTGTTTGGATGGCTGACAGCACTGCCCCTGTTTTTGTTCTTCACCTCTTCTATGCCATCAAGTAATCACTGTCCTGGCATGTCCTCCTCATTGAAAGAAACAAAAAGAAGTCACACAGAGAAAGGTCAGGTGAGTAAGGTGCCTAGAGAAAAAGGCATTGTGGGTGTTTTGTTTTTTTTTATCAAAAACTGGTGCCCTGAGATGGCTGTGAGCAGGTGCATTGTCATAGTGGCAAAACCAGGCCCCTGTCTGCCACAAATTAGGCCTTTTTGTCGCACATTGTTACACAAACCTCTAAAATTTAGAAGTTCTGAAAAGATTGTATAACAATGTGCGACAAAATTTAGAGTCTGAATAGAAAGCTTGGTTAACAGTCTGACCTGGTGGAATGAGCTCCAAATGCACTGTGAGTTGACCTTTTCCTCTGTTCAGGAAGTTGTCAGATATCCAGAATGAGATTTGTCATCAATTGTTGTTTCACCTTTTATGAAACCAGAAACCCACTCTCACAATAGTGCTATCCTTACAAGCTGTATTCAACATCACACCAGTTTCTGCAGCCTTTTTCCCTAGCAGAAAACAAAATTTCACAGCTGCAAGCTACTCTTTTAAATTGGCTATCACAAACAACAACAACAACAAAACGAGGTTTGAGTGAAATCGTTTTAACAAAGAAATTCACTGTGACCCCAGAGAACTTTCACAGTGCTCCCCTGGGTGCACTGACTCAGAGCAAGTTGCTCAGTGCTCTTCTAGCAGAAAAATGCGTATGATGAAAGAAAGCTCCACTCTGCCCAGAACAATGCTGGCTTCTTTGGGGGGCCCCCCTGGTAAGTGGTGGAACCATTCCCTCCCCTCAATTCTGTGCAATATAAAAATAAATAACTTTGCAGAAATATCTTGTCTAAAAACATCAAAGCAATTATAGATTGCATACCCCTCAAATTATGTGTCACTTATATATTTCAATCTGACAAAAGGTTATTTTTTTACTGTGATGCATTGCAAAAAACTTTTGAGGAATAAGTTTCTTCATGAATCTCGGTAAATTTTCAGTGGCTTCCAAGTTTAAATCTGAAAACAAGCAAATGAACTATATTCAAATTTCAAGTGAAGATTTAATACTCAAATTGTTTCTTATTGCAGATTTAGTCATGTACACTAACAGGATAATAACGAGAAGGCAAGGAGATAACTCCCACCAGGAGCAAGTATGTCCTCGTGCAGACTTTATTAGATTCAATTTCCTTGAACATTTCTTAAAATAACAATATAAAATGAAAGGGTAAATTTGAAGCTTTATGTTTTATATATATATATATATATATATATGTATATGTATACATGAGTGATTAGTTCTGAAACAAATGTCTTTTTCAAGTAATTTTACATTTTTTGAATGTTAACTTCCTAGTTCTTTTTGAAGTTATTTTTTTGGTTTACACAGCGAATTAGTTTCCCTTTCTACAAATTAGTTTCCCATTTTACAATTCTATACCCATGCACAAATACTCACGACATTGAGTGCTTAGTATCAGTCATGGGGAAACAATGATTATGAGTTGAACTGCTACTCTCAATATCAGCAGTTCAAAGCCACCAGCCAGTCCCCATAAGAAGGAAGAAGTTTTCTACTTTCTACACCCATGAAGAGCTACAGTTTCAGAAAACCCTGGGAACAGTTCCACCCTATCCAATAGGGTCTCTATGAATGGACTTCAAGCTAGTGAGTTGTTACCATTTCCGTCCCCAATTTCCTATCCCTAATATTTGACACAATGTCCACACCATCCTAATAGTTGATTGCATTAAGGAGTGCCTTCAACATGGATGTTATTATTTTATTTTATAATACACAGTATTTTTTGATTGAAAGTCTGAGAGTCACTTTAGTTCCAGATGAAAAGGGTGGCTTAAAGGAATAGTCCCAGGAGTTTCTTCAATTTCTATTAGTTCCCCTTAACACTGGCCTTTTTTATTTTTCAAAGGCCTTCCTCCTTTTTTTAACCACCTTATTGGGAGCTCATACAGCTCTTATCACAATCCAAACATACATCCATTGTGTCAAGCACATTTGTTGCCATCATCATTTTAAAAACATTTTCTTTCTACTTGAACCCTTGGTATCAGCTCCTCATCTTTTCCCTCCGTCCCCTACCCTCCTTCCTTCTTGAACCCTTGATAGTTTGTAAATAATAATTATTTTTCATGTCTTACACTGACCAATGTCTTCCTTCACCCTCTTTTCTGTCTTCTGTCCCACTCAAAGGGGGCCACATGTAGATCATGTATTTTGTCTCTCCCCTCACCTTCCCCTTACCTTCTTGGGATCACTACTCTCATTGTTGGCCCTGAGGGATTTACCTGCCCTGGATTCCCTGTGTTTTCAGCTCTTAGCTATACCCGTGTGCATGCTCTGGGCTAGCCAGATTTGCAAGGCATAAGTGGAGTCATAATAGTCGGGGTGTGGGGATCATGAAAGAACTAGAGGAAAGTTGCATGTTTCATTGGTGCTATACTGCACCCTGACTGGCTTGTCTCTTCCTTGTGACTCTTCTGTTAGGGGATGTCCAATTGTCTACAGATGGGCTTGAGTCTCCACTCTGCACGCCCTCCCCTCCATTCACACTGATAGGATTTTTTGTTTTGGGTCTTTGATGCCTGATACCTGATCCCATCGACACCTGATGATCACACAGGTTGGTGTGCTTCTTCCATGTGGGCTTTGTTGCCTCTGAGCTAGATGGCCACTTGTTTTCCTTCAAGCCTTTAAGACACCAGATACTATATCATTTGATAGCCCGGCACCATCAGCTTTCTTCACCACATTTGCTTATGCATCCATTGTGCCTTCACTGATCATTTCAGGAAGGTAAGCATCACTAATTACTAGGTTATTAGAGCAAAGTGTTCTTGCATTGAGGGAGTGCTTGAGTAGAATCCTAATGTCCATCTACTACCTTAATACTTAACATATAAATACATGTACAAGGGTCGTTTTCCCATATATTTTTTTTACATATGCACATGCTTGTATTTAGACCTCTATAAATGCCCTTTGTCTCCTAGTTCTTTCCTCTATTTCCTTTTACTTTCCTCTTGTCCCACTATCAATTCGGCCTTTATTCAGGTTTCAGTAATTCTTCTTGGTTACATTGCTCTTGATCAAGCCCTGCCAGGCATCCTTGGACTGGCCATTTTTAAGGTTTTTGTTGTTGTTGTTCTGCATTTTCTCCACTTCTATGCCCGACCTTTCACTGTATTCCCGGTTAGAGTGTTGGCAGTGTTAACCAGGCTTTCACACTGTTAGCGAGTTGACGCTGACCCATAACAGCCCTATGGGACAGGGTAGAACTCTCCTGTGATTTTCTGAGACTGTAACTCTTTAAGGGAGTAGAAAGCCCATTCTTATTGCAAGGAGCATCTGGTTATTTTGAGCTGCTAACCTTGGAGATCAGAGCCCAATGTGTGACCACCGTGCCACATCATCTATTTTTGTGGTCTCAGGTTAAAGGATGCTATGGTTCATGCAGGCGGTCGTACTAAAGGCTAATCACTTCCGAAGGCTTTGATTTCTGTGACAGGTTTTGTGTTAACTTGTTTACTACCTCTTGGAGAGTTGGGACTCAGTCTAATGCCATAACTTTGGTAGTCTGGCTTATTTTTAATACAACCTGTGGAGTGCTTGCCTCTCTCGCTCTTCTTTCTGCTGAATTGCCTCCTGTGCCTGACATCTGTGCCCGACACCCCTGTGATCTGCCACCCCTGGGAACTGTTGGCAGTCTGCCATGTTCTTGCCCCTCTTGGATCCATAGCAATCTGTGGATCCCATTTCACCTTATTTCATATGTTGGCAGTTGTGTGAGTCTGGAGGAATCTCCAGGTAGTACCTGATCAATGGACTTGAGTTGGACTGGGCTGGACTGCTGCCTTGATATGAATTTCTTTATTAATATAAAGTTCTTTGCTGTCCACATATGGGTATCACTGGTTTTATTTCTCTAGAAAACAAGATTTAGGATCTAGTTTCTTTCTTCTTGTTAGAGATGAGAAGAAACTGATACGTATTTTTAGATGGCCACTCAAAAACTTTGAAGACCCTAGATTCTATTCACTAACCGATATATAGAGTATTATCTTTGTGGATCACATTATACTAGCTCACCTGGATATCCACTAAGATATGAACCTTAATCTTCAAACCCAGTAAACGGTCCACATGGAAAGGAGATATGTGTAATATGTTTTTTATAATGATACCTGTTTTGTACTTTATTATGCAGATATATGAATGAAACTCAGCAAATACAAATATGCATAGACAAATGGCCACAACTATCTATTTATCATCCATTTATCTATCTATCTATATTCCCTTGAATACTCCAACACCTATATAAGATACATATCTAAAAGCATAACATATTTTGTGGTTATTACATCATTTTACAATTCTATGTGTTACATACACTTTCCCACAGTTTTCCTTTATCCTTGTGTCCCGCGAAATATCTTATTCTTGGTGGTGATATCCTGGCTTCTCCCAAATGCGTATGGCTATTTCTGACACCAGAAGCATTATATATTTGTAATGTGTGCATAAGCAAATATAGTGAAGTAAGCTGATGGAGACCGGCTATGAAAAGATATAGCATCTGGGGTCTTAAAGGCTTGAAGGTAAACATGCAGCCATCTAGTTCAAAAGCAACAAAGCCCACATGGAAGAAGCACACCAGCCTGTGTGACCACTAGGTGTCCAAGGGAATCAGTTATCAGGCATCATCAGAACAAAAAAAAAGTCATATAATTGTGAATGATGGGGAGCGCAGCTTGGGGATTCAAAGCACTATTGTAGGCAACTGGACATCCCCTTACGGAAGGGTCGCAGGGAGGAGACAAGCCAGTCAGAGTTCAGTGTAGCAACAATGAAACATACAACTTTCCTCTAGCTCTTAAATGCTTAATTCCCCATACTATCATAATCCTAATCCTACCTTACAAATTCAGCAGACCAGAGGATATACAGTGGTGCAGATAGGAACTGGAAACACAAGGGAATCCAGGACAGATGTTCCCTTCAGGACCGATGGTGAGAGTGGCGATACCAGGAGGGTGGAGGGTGGGTGGGATAGAAAGGGGGAATTGATTACAAGGATCTACATATAACCACCACCGGGAAGGATGGTCAACAGAAACATAGGTGAAGGGAGACATCAGACAGTGTAAGATATGACAAAATAATAATAATAATTTACAAGACAAGTCCCTGCAGCCTGAGCAGTGTGTACTTGGCGCACCCAGTGTTGCCTCCTCCCTGAGACTCTGAACGTCTTCAACTCAAAGCAAGCTCTCTCTAGATGACCCAGCAGCCGGACTATGACCTGGAGAAAACTGAGAACAAAGAAGGACCTACCCTAGTCAAGCTTCCCAATTACCTCTCATCCCTGCAAGCTTTCAAGAAGGCCTGATCATACAGGTGCAAGAGCAGGCCAGCAAACAAAAATCAGCAGCAAGAAATAGCCCCACTGATGACTGCAAATAAACTTGAAAATCATGGAAGTGTCCAACAAACTTTTTGAAGACCCCTTGTATATCAATCACACAACTTTTGCCTGTTGATCATTTAGAGGTTTTAGCCTTATTGACAGCAATTACAAGAATCTGTTTGCAAGCGTACCATTCCATGATCCATGTAGTTTTTCCAACACCCCATCCTCCACCCCCCACTTTCTCTATCCTGACCCTAGTAACTATTAATAAATTTTTATATTTATAAAAAATAATTTACAAATTAGCAAGGGTTCATGAAGGTGGGAGAAAAATGAGGAGCTGATACCAAGGGCTCAAGCAGAAAGCAAATGTCTGGGAATTATAAGGACAACAAATGTACAAATGTGCTTTGCACACAATGGATGGATGGACGGATTGTGATAAGAGTTGTATGAGCCCCTAACAAAATGGTTTTTAAAAAAAGAACAGAAACCTGTTCTCATGTGATTATGATTCCCTCTTCATCCATCCCTGTTTGCCACCAAAGAACATTGCTTTTATGTGTGAGTAAATCTATTCTGATGTTATATTAAACTGGTATCATATAATAGCTGTCTTTTGGGGATTGACTTATTACACCAGTATAACATCCTGAACATTCATTTATAGTGTAAGGCATTTCCCAGATTCATTGCCATTTTTCATCATTGTGTAATATTACAGTGTATGTTGGTACCACACTTTGATCATCCATTCATCCCTGCATGGGCACCTAGGCTGTTTTCATGCTTTCTATTGTGAATAATGCTGCAGTAAATATTGGTGTGCATATACCTATTAATGTTGCTGCTCTTATTTCTCTTGGGTATATATCTAGGAATAGGATTGCTAGATCACATGAAATTTCTACTTATATATATTTAAAACGTCACTTCTGATCATGGTTGTACACTTTACAATCACTCCAGCAGTGTCTAACCATCCCAAACTCCTCATAATATTGGCACCTTGGCTATTTTCTGATTTTCTTTATCGGGGCAATTTTTGCAAGTGTTATTGGTATCTCTGTAGTTTGAGTGTGCACATAGCTTTTGGCTAATGATTGCAAGCATTACTTCAGGATTCGTTAGCAGCATGAATGTCTTCTTTGGTGAAATATCTCTTCGTGCCCTCTGCCATGTCAAATGTTATTGGCTGGATTGTTTATAGTTTGTTGTTGAGATGGTGATTATTTCTTTTATATTTTATAGCTTAGACTTTTGTGAGCTACGAGGTTGCAAAAAATTTCCCCAGTCTGTAGGTTCATTTTTCTCTCTTTGTCATTCTTTTGATGAGCATAAGCATTGAATTTTTAGGAGAGCCTAGTTCTCTGGTTTATCTTCTGTTTTCCATGCATTTTCAGTTCTATTCATTAGTGTATTTATTCAATAAAGTATAACTGTTTTGTTTTTGTGTTATCTTCCAAGAACTAATAGTTATAGCATAAATATTTGGTGTGGGTTTCTGTTTTAATGCATTTTGAGTTTTTTTGTATTGACTTAAAAAAAAGATTAACAAGAAGCATCTTTTAAGTTCTGATAGGGAAAAAAACACTTTTCTCAACATTTAAGAAAAACTGAATTGTTCTTATAAAGCAGTGAATGTCCTCTGGGATATAAAATGCTGGTTTTAAAAGAAACTTGAGCATCGGAAGTGTTTCATATATTTTATGGAGGAGATAAGACTGTTAAGAACAATAAAAATAATGGCATAAGTCATTCCAACAAGGAAAAGTTATTTCCTAATGCATTGTGCATTTAAGTGATATTGAACAATTTGCAGGATATAAACACAATCAGTGTGATCCATAGGTAGACTCAGTTTAGTTATTCTTCATTTATAAAGTTAAAAATCTTTGTAATCAGAAAAACAGCAATGTTTCTGAATTCCATAAACTTGTACCAAATCATCACACAGCAAAATGTGTCATTCAATTTATTGTTTCTTAGCTGCATGAGCACTTCATAGTGTTGTCTGTGCACAAAAATACTTCTGAGATGCTCAAGGAGAAAGTGTGCAATAATCGTGTCAAGTACTGGGAGAGGTATGCTAAAAGTATTCTTGGAGTGAATAAGAAGAGTGATGTGAAAATGATCAAAGAGTCCTAGACATCTTCACAGAGAATGCAATATTTGAGTCACTCTTTAGGATGAAGAAAGCAAGGGTTTTTAGTTAAGTAGAGGAAGTGATATTCTCTTAGGTCAAGTCTTATTCAGTCTATTCTGCCCACCAGGCTACAGACAGTGAGTACAATGTTATTTTTGATGTCTACTATTAATTATCTTTATATAAATAACTAATAATGGCATACATGTAACACATTAAAATATTTTATACAAATTGCCTACATTCATACATGGTTACATATATGTTTTGGGATATTTTTACTTATGTGATTAAAATTAAATAAAGTTCTGATACGATAATCTAGCTTGATGAATGTGTGTTTTTACATTGAATTTTGTATTATATAATTTTAATCAATTACACAATATGGTTCATATTGTACGTTTCCCCCCAAGAACTGATAAAATTAATAGCCAAATATTTTTAAATGTCATTGTGTTCCATTTAAGTGTTTCATTATTTTTGAGTTTTTTCTTTAATTTTCTTTGCAGTTTTATACATAAATCAATTTTGTTAAGCACAGAATCTAATTAAAATTTAAAATTGTCATTAAAATGTACATAATACCATAAAAGCTCACTCAACACTCTCTGTACCTATAGTTGTTCAACACTGACTTCATAATTGAAGAAGTCAATTATTATTGCTCTCTTTGTCCAAATGACTCTGCTACCATTAACATACAATCAAGGTCCTTTTATGCAAAAATGCCCCCTCTCTTCCTGCCAACTCTGGGGACCATATTTTCTTATTTTACATAAGTGAAATCATACAGTATTAGCCCCTTTGTGACTGAAGTTTTCACTCAGTTGGACAATTTCAGGATTCATTTATGCAGAATCATGCATTATTTCTTTTTATGGCTGAAGAGTATTCTATTGTATATATAATATACCATATTTTATTTATCCATTGATTTTTTATTGGTTAAATCATATTGGTTTTTATCTAAAAGTTCAACGTGTTTCCTTTTCTTACCCAACACTAAAAAGTAGCAACATTGTATAACATTACTATATTATGTTCCTGATCTTTTAAATAAACATTTTTATTAACTTCTCCAAAACTTCATCTCAAAGATAAGATCATCCCTTATGTTTTTGATGGCTAATTAAAATTTCCAAACTTCATTTCGTCATTCTACACAGACCTAGATGGAAGTCCCTTATAACAAGTTCATCCCATCTATGGGCCTTTAATCTTGACTCACTTTTCCTGTTAGTCAATATCATGTCACTGCAGTTCTCATGTCTGCAGAGAAGAAACACTGCCTCACCATAGGTTTTAAGGTCGTTATTTATATTTTGGTTAAAATAATTAAATACATTTTGCCCACTTTTCCATTTAAAAAAATGTTATCTTGGCATGGGGCAAAGTGAGAGCAGGAAGAAAGTTAAGTTTAATCTTACAGAGAAACCCGTACCTGTGTACATGAATTCTAATCTATATGACTAGCAGTATACGTGTTTCTTTCTTCCCAAGGCCTGGATCCCACCGCTTTGGAGGTTTAAACTTGAAAATAGATGTCTCTTTTTAAAGTGATATTTACTGAGAACTTTGTTTCTTCCAAGTTCTTCCATTTCTCTCAATGCCTTCTCATCTATTATTTAGGGCTGGTTTGCGGTTTTGTTTGGGCTCTATCACGCACTGACCAAGTAATGAATGATGATTTTGAACGGGATAGTAAAATGAAATCACTTGGGATGGCTCTTCATGAGCAGCTCTGGGGCGGTCGTGGTTTTGATATTGGACATCTAACCTCACAAATGCACCAACCACGGTAGGAGAAAGATAGGGCTTTCTGTTCCCATAAAGATTTGTCGTCTCTGAGATCCTGGTGAGTAGTCCTACTCTCTTCTATGGATTTTCTCCGGGTTCGGATTGACTGGGTGGCTGCTAGCGCTTGTTTATTTTGCCCCTTCTGTCCACTATGTTTGTAATTCCTCATCAAACCTTGGCTCAAACTCAAAAACAACCAACTCCTTCCCCTTCCTCATATTTGGCAGCACTCCGAGTAACCCCATTGGAGAGAGTGGAACTGCCTCTGGGTTCGTAAGGCTGCAAAGCTTTGCTGGAGTATAAAGGCTCCTCTTTCTCCTGCCGACCCACTGGTGCTGTGGAAGTGCTGACCTTTTGTATCACCAGCCCAATGTGCCACCTACTGGGCCACCAGGGCTCCTGATGATTGGGTAGGATCATTCAAACTCTATTAGAGAGTTAATTGGTCAGATGTGTCATTTTATATGGGTAAACTGAGTCATTTCAGAAATGGAAAGAATCTTACCATCAGCAAGAAGGGACAACCAGGAGTCAAGTGCATCTGAGTTCCGCACATTGACAGCCTACGTAGGAGCAATGAAGACTGACACAAGGAACCACAGCGGGAGAGGCCAGGGCCTTGAAGCAGTGGCAGGCTTCCCAGCCCTGAAACAAGAAATCTGCATGCTTTGGGTAGAAGGTGCTTTACCAAGGGAAGTGACGTTTGGGCACTTTTTCAAAGCAAAGTTGTTTTGTGACTTGCCTGAACAGGTCAGCGGTGAAGGAACCTCTTGGCTCAGAGGCCGAAGTATCAGGCACCTGCCTGTGTGTTACAAAACCCCACATCCTTAACATTTTGCAACTTGTTAGCCTCCTTAATAGAGCCTCAAACTATGAGCATTTTCTGAGTTCTTTGTGGCCATTGCAATGGATTGCGGAAGCCAGCAGAGAATTAGATTGCCACAAGAGGGGTAGTCAGTGTCAGACAGGCTGAAAAAAAAATAGGTGGAATAAAGGCATGTCTAATTTATGCCTTCCAGGAATCAGCATTATGCTGGAGTGAGGGAAAGTCTCCTCCCTTCCATAGCCAGAGGAAGTTCAAGATGGTTTCTATAGCTTTGCTTCTAACAACTAGCATGTAAACTCATTTTTTTTGCCGTTTGCCTCACATTTTTGTTTTTACTACAAAACACCTTTATATAAATGATAATTGTATAGTTTCTGATGCTAATAATTCAGAGTGAATTTTATAAATAAAAAAATTTTCAAAGCAGATGGTGTGAACTCTGGAGCATTAGAATATAATAACATATCCTTTGTATCTCATAATAATTTAGATATTTTTAATGTGTTAATGGAAATTTTCATCTCTGTAATTGAGAGGTCTTCAAAAAGTTTGTGGGAAAATAGAATGAAACGATAACGGAATATTTTCATAAACTTTTGAAGCGCCTCTTGTAAAACATATAAGACCCCCGGATTTTTGCATACTGTTTACAACAGGTATGCTAGTTTAAAACAAACATTAACAAAGTTCAGAAACAAGGGTCTTGACATTAGATATGGTGAGACAGTAAGACCACATAATTTGTTTTAAACCCAAGCGTTAAATGATTGCACAGAAAGAAACAAGCCAAAAAGTTAGTTCCCTGCTCATCAATAACGAGTTTGCTATGAAGCTGCTGCTGCTGGTGTTTTCGTCAGGGCTGGCTTTACTTTCCAACAGTTTTGTCTGAGAGTCTCGTGGAACCTTTTAAAAACCCACGCTAGCCTCTCTCTTTTTCTTTCTTTGTGTGTGTCGATGTGACTGCCCACTACTCTGCTCCTTCACTACATTGCCGCTGCGGAAAATCCCACTTCTTGTCAGTTAGAGAAAGTGTTTCCAAAGCAAAGTGGCCAGACTGGGAGCTATTCTGGGCAATGTGACAGGTACAGTGTTTGAGTGATCGAGAATATAATTCTAAAGGGGAATGAAAAACAATAACCAAGTTAATTAGAGAAAGCTCTAATAAACCGAGAGTCTGAAGAGAGCAATGATTCTCTAGATAACTTTTTAGTAATAACAGAATATTACATTCTAAAACATGTTTGAGAATATTGCTATTGTACAGAATATGGATACTTGTCTTGACAGAAATATGTCTTTATAACTCAGTTCCAGGACACATTGTAATTTCATACTCAGTCAGAATGCCTCCTTTGTAACCCTGTAGCCAACTAAGGATGTTATATAATAAGATATATGTATATCACTATACTTCATAGGTCAGTATGGTAAACACTAATTAATGTATTCATTGAATCCAGGCTTTCTACTAGTCAATCATATTTTAGTCATTGAAATTATACATTCCCATACTTCAAGGAGGTTTTTTTTTAAATGAAAGAATAACATATAAAAATTATCATAATATTTCAAATAAATTGCTCTTATTATTTTTCATGTTTTCTGATCCCTTTTGTATAGTCTACAGTTCCCTTTCTTCAGTTTCCAAGAAATAGCATCAGGCTCCCCTAAATAATACAGTGATATGTTCATGGAGATATAATAATATTTGGACTGGGAGAAATGAGTCCCAGAGTGACTGAAACAAGGCAAACAGCTTGGAGCTCTGTGAATGCTTACAGAAGCAGAAGCTTAAAAGGCTCGAACCTAGAATTCTGCTGTAGTATTTTTTGTAAGCAATAAGAATAAAATCAGAGGCTTAGGAAACAGAAGTCAAGATGAGTAATGCACAAGCTGAAATTAATATTTGTCAAAGTTCTATCACAAGAAGTCTAACCTTTGCAGTAAAATTAAAAAGATGAATTTCATTATCAGTTTACTGTCTCATTCACTGTGTTATTTGTGCATCCTGTATATTTTCCACATCTATAATTGTAAATTTAATATTCCTTGGAATTAACTCCCCTCTTAAGCATGCAAACAGACTGATCAAAATGCCAGGTTCACTCTTATTGGTAGCCTAAAATAGACTGGTCTTAATTGATGGTAACCATTTAAATGATTATTTTCATTTGTGTGAATCTACCAGAGAACCATTTAATTCATAGCTACACATATATTCTCACCCATCTCATCACTCTACTCTTTACCTAGTTTTGCAGGCTGAAATCCTAATTCCATGGGTCGATTGATGGCAAAAATGAAGAGTGGAGAGAGAATTTTAACAAGACACCTGTTTATAGTCATAAAGCAGACCATGCACTAATAACCCCCCACTTTAAAGTGACTGATCATTTTATCTTATGAAAAACTTCATATTGCACTGTATTTGATTTCACGCTGAAGCAGCAATTAGTTTAATGTTTGCCCAAACCACTAGACACCATCGCTTAACCAAGCTAACGCATTAAAGTAACTCTTGCCTCTGAAAAGTCTCTTGAAAGAGACACAAATAGAGGCGGGCAGGTCAAAAGTAACTTCTGGTCTCAATTACACCCACATCTCTATGCATCTTCATTTATGTCAAATAAAACAGAAGACAAATTGTGCTAATTTAATGTAAAGATCTATACTACACCTTCATCTATTCACCCTTTTAATTTCCCTTGGACTTAAGGGGGCAAGTCTCCATCTTCCATTCTTTGTTCCAATTCCCTGAGATTTACAGATGAGTGTAAGCTCTACAGCTAGCCAAAAGATTGGTGGTCTCAGTTCACTGAGAGGATCCAAGAAGAACGGCTGGTCAAATGCTGCAGAATCCTATGGATCTTGGGCATCCGTGGGGTCACAATGCATCGGAATCAGCTCAAACACACCCCACCACTAAACATCCACTGCATAAAGCAACAAAACAAACTTATCTAACAAAATCCAACAGCCCAACGAAAGGAACCAGCTTTAAAACCTGGTTGTTTAGTTCCAGTGCTGTGCTCTGGGTCACTGTTCTGTAGAGGCTTATTCGGTTGATGAAAGGCAAGACTTAGTTGAGATAATGACGTCCTTGGTCTCTTCTGCATGTGGCGCAGGATCTTGAAACTGCAAGCTTGACGAACATCTGTTGTGTGGTGTTGAAAACCTTCCAAATGATTAGGGTTTTAACTCTGAATTGAACTGACTAAAAATACCCTTTAAACGCTAAATAATAATTTTATGCACTTCAAAATAATCAAATATTTAAGGTCTTACAACTTGGATGTCTAGTAAGAACTTTATAGAATATATGGTTCGTATCTTCTATATGAACCAGGTTAGACTGCTGACTGATACACCGGATGTATGCCCACCACCTTTTGTCCCTGTTGACTTGGACGTTCTCTGATATTCTACAGGTTACATCAGTACTTCAAAATCAATTCAGACTAGGAAGAAATGCCTTAATATGATAACATTATTTAGAAGATGATTTCTCATTCCAACCTTAATTGTAAGATCCTTTCAACGTGCATCTCTTCCTTAACATTTGGAATTCATCACCCACACCTCCCCAAGGCTAGTATATACCCCAAGTCAATCAGTTAGAGGTCCTTAACTCACAACAGCAACAGTGAGAGCCTAAAAATAATTTAGCAAAGGAGTCCATACACAAACCAAACCAAATTTCAACAACTGCTTTTAAAAGTGTAGCATTTTAACAGTGCCCCCCCTTCCACTGGTAAAGCAAATTATGAAAACTTTAATATGTTCTTCAATGTAGATCTTGGTGAAGCAGGGCATTCGGGACTCACTGACATTTTAAAAAATAATAAAATGAAATATCAAATTGCTCCTGTAATTCCATTTTGTATGTTATCCAAACAGTAATATGATTCTTACGGAAATTGACTTTTAAGTAAAAGTAATTCACTTTTTCGCTAACAATTTTTGTACGGAGCACACATGACCTGCAAACTTAGGCTCAGCAAGCAAATGTTAAAGAGGAGAAATTTCATGAAGAAAGACAGTGAACAATCAAAAGATTTAAAACTTTATTTTAAAAACTGGACTTTGCCCACATACCCCAAATATCAACTTCTGGAACATTATTAAACTACACATGAAAAGTACAATAATTAAGGGAAAAGTGAACATAAGGGTAAAGTCTACTAAGTATAGTCACTGAAACTCTCTAGTCCCACTGCCATCGACCAACCCTGCAGGACAGAGCGCGACTGCTCGGGAGCTTTCCGAGACTGTAGATCTCTGTGAGTGCAGAATGCCTCACTTTTGCCCCTGGAAAGTGTTGGTAGCTTTGAACAGCTGCTGTTGCGATTAGCAGCACAACTCACACCCAGCGCACCAGGGCTCCTTCTAGTAAGTAACACTCTATTAAAATGACAGCTTTGCATTTATCAAACAGGAACTCTGACAGTGGGTCATCATGAGTCAGAATAATTGTTTGAATTTATTGTTTTAAAAAGATTCCATAAACAGAGTAAAACTACTGCCAGAAAGATGAGGTTTTTTAGTCTCAAAAATAAATGGGAGAAGATATTTGGATATATAAATAAAACCTAGTTTAGATACAAATAGCTAATATACTCTCATTGTTCAATCAGAATATGGAAGAAAGTCCCTTGGGAGCATAGGAAAATTCTTCGATAAGTATTTTTAGAGGATAATGTTTAATGGGAAATATTAGTAAACAAGGAAATACGTATTAAATATTAGTCACCAAGTCAATTGAAATCTGGCCAAAAATTAATTAGTGTACATATTAGAAAATATGAGCAACACTAAATATTGTTGAGAATATAGAGAATCTGGGAGTGTTATATCTAGTTTGTGAGAGTAGAAAATGGTACCATCTCTTGGCAAATGTTGGAAGTGAATTTGAAGCAGAATACACATGCATATGTAATGAAATTCTATTTCTAGATGTATTTTCCAATAAAGTGTGTAAAATGGCCTCCAAAAGACAAGTTCAATAATGTATATAACAACATTATTCATAATATTTCTAATTTGAAATCAACCCAAAAGTTCATCAACAAGAGGATAAGCCAGTTATTATTATAAACAAAAGCATAAATGGATCTCTGAAATAAAATGTCCAGTAAACAAAACAAAACTAAAAACAGAATCAAAGTAAAGTATATTGCATGAATTTATACGTATATAATTAAAAATAGACAAATTAATCTAGAGTGTTATGTGTCAATGTGATGGTGGAAGTGTATGTGGCTGTTAGAGGGGTATTCTTCATTTGTCCTAATTTATTAAGCTGTACACTTGTGATTTGTTTACTTTCTTGAATTTATTGCACCTTGGTAAGAAGTTTAAATGCTGATGATCATTATCTTCTTAATAATAGTGATTTTCAATTGTAATTGTATTGAATAACACATTAAGTAAGTAGACTGTGATGAAAATCATAAAGGCCATCAACATAACCTAATAAAAGATATACAATTATTTTTAAAGAACATGTTAGGTGATATAAATACTTTATAAGGTACCTTAATGCAGGAAACAGCATAGGGCTGCCCTCTAGCTGACCGCTTCTGGCATCCTCATTGCCGTGAAGCAGAATCAGACAAGCCTCCACTGCTCTTCTCTATTTACCCTTGTCTGACACCACTTGTTCTTCGATCATTTTTACTGGGTTCAATAATTTTTATTGAAATGGCTCCACAAAACTCACAGACAGTATTCCTGGTTAAGAGGGTTAATTAGAGGATTAAAAAGTTGACACAAATCAGGATTAGTAAAAAAGTAAGAGATCATGCAATCATGGGCCCAAACAATACCTCCCTGCAGCCAGGTCAGCTCCCTTTCTGGTCCTGAGCCTCTGAGCCATCTAGTTCCTTGACGCTTGCTCCATAGACCAAGACTCACACCTGTTGCTTTTCCACCTAGTCGCATAGTCTCGGCCAGATAAGAAGAAAGCACCTCGAAGCATCAACACTGGTTCTCTGAGTCTTGGCCACAGTGTCTCACGACCCTGGCCTCGGCCTCCACCACTTCGCAGAAGAGACCGGGACAAGGTCCCCCGCTGGTCCTGGGGTATTTTTAGGTCTGAGGTGGCTCTTACACAGAGAGGAATGGCTTTGACAGCAGTGCACTTTATCGTTTAGAAGACCATGTGTGCAAAGAGACAGAGGGCGATTTGATTCGCCTTCTCTGCTTAATTCAGGACTCAATCCCACCTAATCCAATCCATTAATATAACACAGAATTCCCTCCAAAATGAGTTTAAAACTCATTTTGTTTGCATAGTCACACCCACTCCTTAAGGAGCCCTGTGACTTAGTGGCCATTGAGCTGCCAACCCCTGGGTCAGGGGTTTAAATCTACCAGTCCCTCAGGGGAAGAAAAGGGCAGTTCTATTCTGTCCTGTAGAGCCACGGAGCCACCTCGTGAACCCGAGTCAATGTGATGGCAGTGACATTTGTTTGGATTTCTCTTACCTAGTCATTTTGTGGAAGTTACAAAGAAAAGCCATATCAGGGAATTTCACTTTACAATAGTGATTCTGTGAAATAACAGAAAACGCAAAATGTAAAGAACAGAAAATGGCAGACATAAATTTCTACATATGTACATGCCTTGGGTAGGTTGTATGTTTATGCATTTTCCTAAATTCAGCCAAAATGTTTGCACGTTTAAATTTTTTTTACCTTCTTCATACTTAACTGATAGTGATACTTTTAAAGTGACATTTACTTAAGACTTTCTATAATATGAAAGTATTTCTGCAACTTTGCTTTTATCTCTATTTCCTATAAATGAAAACTGAGGGAAATTTGCATGCCTTAACTTTCTCACCATTTCAAATAGCAAGGGATGGAGTCAGTTTGAAGGCAGATGGAGACTACCAAGCTGAACTGTCTCGAATCTCTCATGCTGATACTGAATTCCCATTCTCTAGATGTCTTCTCTTATAAGGGCGGAGCTTTTTATCTGTGCATGTCTCTACACTTTTCACCTTCTTTCATAAAATATTAATTTAAAACTCCATGCCATTTCATTTCTAAACTCTAAGCTCATTAGAGCAGAAATAATATATACATATATTATTTATATCTAATAATATATGATGTATTACAAAGTAGGTATTACTAAAGTGAATAATCTAAAAAATTAAACATGGTTGAATAGTTGATGCTGACCCATTGTAGACAGAGTAGACGTGTGGCACAGGAGTTCGAAGGCTAACGTGATTTACAGACGTGGATTGTCATATCTTTCTCTGGCTCGCAGGTCTGCGCTCTAGACCTTTGGCTTGTCAATGGAACATTTTAACTACTGGGCTACCAGGGCTCCTTTTGGATCAATCAAGGACATATTTAACAAGTGTTTATTAAAACATAAACTCATTATTACTCCTCCTCAGAGTGGAAAACTTAATCAAAATATCTTCCAAAATCTAAATGGTAACACAAGTTTGTCTTTAGACAGAATTACCTTTATAGTTTGAGAACCTATTTTCAATGAGATTTTTGAGTGGATATTTTTTTCAATTATCTACATTTTTTTCAATTGCATGGTTTTTAGGATTTGCTTTAGTTGTGATAATTAATAATTAGTTTAGCATAAAACAAAAGTCTAAGTCTAGTAAAGACAGTAACAATAATAATTGAAATGACAACAAACTTTGGAAGGATTTGAATTTTTGCTTGATGTATATTTTGTTACAGTCTCTGTAAATGCTCTGCTTAGTTTGATTTCAGATAGTCTTGCCTACTTGAATTGCAGCATGTGTTTTTTATTTGATTGTTTTATATTCTCACAATTAGAACATATTCCCTAGATAAGTATGAATGTTGGCAGGATATCACGAAATAAGGTCTTGACATAAAAGAAGATCATGGAAATCAAGTGATCAAGAGAATATGTCATTTCACTTGTTCTATAAAGGTAAGCGTGGAAGTCAAATGGACGGGCACTTTGTCTGTAAGTGTTAGAAATCATTCATAGCAGTGCCACTTCTGATGTGTCCTTTTGTAACATTGACCTGCCATAATCATTGGCAAATAAAGAATTCTCTAGTGAATTACTGCAGAGTTCCCTCTGCAGTTCAAAAACAAAGCAAAATAACAATTAAAAAAGCAACAAACCACACAAATTACCCTTGGAGAACAGAATGAAGAAACAGCTGCGTACTCAGCTCACTTTTAAATCAAGCTAAGTTTACAGATGTGTTTACTTTTGAAATATAGACTTTGTTTTCACCTCCATCCTAAAAGTTCAAATGACACTGAAAAGCAGGCCATGATTCTAGAGAACTATCCACAAGCGCCTTTGGAGGTCCTTTACCCTCATTTTATTCGAAAAATCTAGACAGTATGGAATGTTTGTCAAGTTTATCTAGTGCATATTTGTCAAACATTTTTATGTATGTTTGATTTAAGCTGGAGATGGAAAAAATATATATTCTTTAGCATATTTTCCTTCAGATAGAAATACTATTGGCATATAGTTCTCAAAGGATGGCTCAGAATTAAAATAATAAAAGATTAAGATCTATAAATATTTGAAAAAAATAAGATTAATTTTCCAAAATCACTTGGTAGGTAGGTAGACACATTAGTATAAAACAATGGAAAAGGGTTCTTGTAAGTGGCACAAAATCGGCAGGGAAAATGAGTACAGGTAATGACATCACAGAAGCACAGGGCCTACATACACCTCAACCCCTTCTTACTGAGAACCCGGTTTGTACGCCAATGAGCTCCTGACTCAGCTTTTGAAGAGCCTTGCGCCCTATAGTTAGTCTAGTCAGTAAGATGTCTCTGTCTAGCTCACCTTGGCTTCACTCAGGTAACTAAGTAAGAAGTGGAAAAAAAGAAGACTCTTGGCGAGGTTGACGCATTGGCCACAACCATGGGCTCGGACATGGAAACGGTTTTGAGGACGGTGCGGGAGTCCGCAGCTTGTTGTTCTAGTGTACTCTTCAAGGTCGTTGGCAGTTAGAGTTAATCATTCCGTCTACCTTGACTTAGGAATGGTCCCTGGTGGCATATTTGGTTTTGCAATGAGCTGCAGTAGGATGAACCCTCGCTACTCCCCTGGAGAATAATAGGACAGTCAGCTCTCATAAATATTTACAATATTGGAAAACATTCAGAACAATTCTACTCCATCCTATTTTTGTTTTGTTCTCTCTCTCAATCCTCTGACCTCTCCCTCTTTCTTTCACTGAATCCACACCGTCCATATCCAAGACCCCTTCAGTCATGTTTATACTCTTAAATTGATATGCAAGGCATTTGAGAACTTAATGACTACAATTTGGGGACATTATTTGAACAGAAGAGACAGAGACAGCAGCTGTAAATAATTGAGTGCTCCTGTAGTTTCATTCAGTCCTTTATGGAATGAAATAGGTTTTCATACGTTCATCCCAGAGCTGGTTGAGTAATGTGCACCTCAACACACACCTTCTTTGAAGAGGAAGACCTCTCCAGCTTTTTTCTCACCATGATTGGCATTATGGTAGGTGTTAATATATTTGCGTTAAGGGTTCCCAGCTTGAACAATTTATTTTCCACACCTTTCTTCATATTCATCAATTGCAGTAATCAAGCATCTTGCTCTTGCCGTAATGTCAAGAATGATGGACAGAGAATTGGTTGGCACATATGTATATGCTTTCCTCGGTAGTTTATATTCAATGATTATAGTAGGACCACTGATAAATCTAGTGGCAAAAATGAAATGTAAATATTCATTATTAAAAATGCTTTTGACAAAAAAATCATAATGTAAATGAGGAAGGGCAAGAGGTGTGTGTCGTAGTGCGGAGTGGAGTCAAGCTGTAAACAATTGGACAACCCCTTACAGATGGGTCGTGGAGAGAAGATGGACCAGTCAGTGTGTAGTATAGCACCGATGAAGCATATAGCATTTCTCTGGTTTTTAATGCTTCTCCCCCCCACCACACTATCATGACCCTAATTCTACCTTACAAATCTGGCTAAACTAGAACATGTACATGGGTACAGAGAAGAGCTGGAAATGCAGGGAAAACAGGACAGATAAACTCCTCGGTACCAATGTTAAGTGTAGTCATAAAAGCAGGGTAAGGGGAAGGTGGTGGGGAGAAAGGGGAAACTGATCACAACGACCTACCTATAACTCCCTCCCAAGGGGATGGACAACAGACAAGTGAGTAAAGTGAGACATCTGACAGTCCAAGACATGAAAATAATAATAATTTATAAATTATCAAGAGTTTATGAAGGAGGGAGGGAGGGAGGGAAGAAGAGGGAGGAGAAAAATGAGGAGCTGATACCAAGGGCCCAATAGAAAGAAAATGCTTTGAGAATGATGAGGGCTGCAGATGTACAATGTGCTTGAGACCATGGATGTGTGTACGGATTGTGATAAGAGTTGTACGAGTCCCCAATAACATGATTTTTAAAAAATAAAAATGCTTTTGACTAAGAGACTCTACAATTAGTTAGAGTGAAAACTATCTTTGGTCCTAAGAAATTTTTAATTTATATTAAGCTTAAAATCTCATAAAATTAGCATGAAAATTGAGAGAATTTCATTATATTGTGATATATTGATTTCTTAATAGGTAATTTGATTAAGTAGTCAATTTATACAGTGGGAGCAGTATTTTGACTTGTCGAGGGAAACTAATTTGTTACACTATCACATAGTATTCCCCAATAAAGCAGGGGGTATGGGATTATTCCAACTATCAATGCAGTCCCTTTGATTTGTTCACAAGAGAATTGAATGAAACCTTTCACTTCCGAAAAATGTGTATTCTTCTTTTAAAATCTTGAATTAAGTAGCAAACCATGTATCCCACTGCCACCTACTGCCATCCCCAATCTCCCACATCATTTCCTGAATGTGTCACTCATCAATCAATCTGAAAGACCTAAAACCTAAGCAGTTCCCTTTTAACCAAGAACAACACAAGGGTAGATAATATAAGCCATCCCGACCTTTCGGTTTGACCCTATCCTTTTTGATTAAACACATGTTAATGGAACCTCAAGGCAAACCTACTGCCATAGCTAGATTTCTGTTCATGGTGACTTGGTACAGGATTTCTGAAGATTTACACATTTATAGGTTGTACACAGTGGAGCACTGGTTTCAGAGTGGATTAGGTGTTGGGCTGCTAAAAGCCACATGCTCCTGGGGAGAATGTCGAGGCTTGCAACTGCTATAAATGAGTTGCAATTTTAGAGAGCCACGGGGACAAGGCTACACTATCCGAAAGGGTTGCTATCAGTCAGAATAAACTTGATAGCAACGAAGGAGAGACCGTAAGTGTTCAGCGTAGCAGACAGTCTCAACGGGTGATTGAATGACCATCTTGTGGTTGGCAGAAGGATGGATCGGCAGACAGGGCCACCAGGGCTTCTTAAGCATCCTCGAACAGGGCCCGTGAAATAACTGATCAAAGCGAGGAGGGGATGTCTAAGGAAGATAAGAAACACTCAGGATAATGACTGAATTCAAATCTTTTCAGCTGTTGTTCTGAATGTCCCACTAAGAAAAGGCCTCCGGGCATGAGCTCTGCATGAACGGGAGCTTCAATCAACAGAACCTGGGCCTACAGATCCATTTAATCCGAAGATGTCCTCATTCTAAGAGCTCCATCTAAATTCGAGTCCTTCAATTCTAACAAGGAGTATTCTATAAAGTGTCATCCGCTGCTCTCCAGACGATTTCTGACTCCTGGTTTCTAAGAGAGTAAACATTTACAGGAGCAGATAGCCGATGCTTAACTTGTGACGCAGCTGAGGGGCTTGAGCCACGAACTTCGCAGTTACCAGCCCCGCGCCTAACCCACAGAGTCACCGTGGGGTCTTCCATTGGATTACAGTTATTCCTAACCTTTAATTAGAGAAGGTGCTTGGCAGATTTTCTTTTCTGACTGGAGGGAGTGTTGTCACTTGAATGATGGTTGGAGAGACTTTAGAAGACTGAGTAAGGCCTTTGGCTGATGGCGGGTGATGTCCCTGAACATTCACACTTCATATGTTGACTGGGGTGGCCAACTAACATCTTGTGATCACACACGCACTCACTCTGGCCAAAGAGTTATGACCTGTCTCATAACAGGCTGTCGGATAGCCATATAGCAAAGTATCGATGAAAAGTTCCTATGCCCTCTTTAAAAGGGTATTCATGTTTTAAAGACATAACAGATAGCAACAGGGCTTCTTGCCCATTAGGGAATGGTGTTGCTAGCTTTTAGCATGAAATGGATTTTTATAAACATGGACGATTTCCAGAGTTTTATTTCCTTACTAATAGTTGTAGCAATTATTATTTTCCTGGGTTCACAGCTCTAGAATTCTGGCATCACCATCTGATAAGCTTTGAACTTCTCAAAATGAATTCAGAAAGCAAACAGTATGGATGGATGCTGAGACAACCAGTAGATTGTCTCAGTGCTAGTCACTTCTCGTTGGGTACAAGTGATAGAACTACAACCCAAATGGCCTGAATGCACAACAGAAAGAAACCCAAAAGGATGAACTCAGCAGTTGGGAAAAGCTGCTGGAAGGAGCAGCTTATAGAAGAAAAAACAAATTTTAAAAACTTAAACCAAGGGCTCAGAGACTGACTGTGGGATTCCAAGCTTTGAAGACGAGCTCTCTTCTGCTCCCACTTAGCTCTCCATTGCTGGTAGTGTTTCTACTAGATTTTTAAATCTGTTTGATATTTCCAAAGACATGTCTTCCAGGTAAAACAATACTTTTAGATATTTTGCTGCCTCATGCCTCCTTCACCTAACTCATCTTGTCCTGTTTTTTTGCTTGTTTTTAAGAAAAAGGGAAGCAATATACTGGAGCCCATATGGGAAACCCTAGAGGGGCCAGCATACCCTACTGTGTAGGCATGCCCACAAAGGGTCACAGCATTCACTGTACCCCCTTGTCCCAGAGGAACTCCCCTTGAGCCAAGCCCCAAAGCCCCAGGACTGGCTGGGGGTGGGGACATATTCTGTCCTGTTTTATTAACATCATAGAGTTTAGGGTTAATAACACATAGAGTATCGACATCAAATCACAACATTGAGAATGATTATAGAACAATGAGAATCACAGCCAGCCAAGGTGACACATATTTTGAAGAGACAATTCAATCTTTTACAATTATATTTCATTCTTGCATAAGAGATGTCTGGGATGACCTCTGGCAGCTTTATAATCTTTTATTTTGGGTAGAAGAAAATGAGAATCCTTAATTACTTTTTAATTAAAAAAGTAACTGTGATCTATAAGAATATTCATGAATAGACACAGAAGCTGAATTAGTTTAGGAGAGAGAGTACGACTTTGCTCACGAATATATGACAGATGTTATTGTGTATTTACCTTTGCTGAAAGTATATTCATAACTGTGGTGAGCAAACAAGACTAAAGTTATGAAAACTTCTTAGACTTAAGCAAACAGCTTGAGGAAATGAGTCCCTGGGCCTGGAGTCACTAGGATCTTAAAAGCTCATTAGCACCTACACCTACATGAGGTCTAACTATTGGTCTCTCCCCTTCCAGCGGAAAGAAGAGTGATACAACGGAAATACAGCTGAAAGCAATTAGTTCAGTGGACATACATACACCAGTCTTTACAAACTTTAGACCAGAAGGACTAGACGTTACCTTAAAATCGGTACCAATTGCTCTGCAAAAGACCCCATTAGGCAGTCCCAGATGCACTCAGAGAAAAATGTGGAACAAAACCCCAAATTATAAAAGACCAGGGACACTGGTTTGATAGGGTCTGGTAGAACCCCTACACTTTGGCACTTAGCCCCCTGCTTCTGGTCAAGAATCAAATTCATTCCTGTGGCTCCATTTTTACCCAAACAGCGGGTCCATAAATAGAACAATAACATTAATGTACCACAAGAACCTTAGAATAATTAAAGAATAATTAATCTAACAATAGTTCATCTTAGAAACATTTAAGATGAAAAGGGCAGCAATGACCCAAAGTACAATACTCAGAAGGGAAGGAGAGAAGGCAGAACCCCACTTGCAAGGCAGGGAGGGAATGAGTGGCCATTGCATGCCGAGGGGAGTACAATGAAGGTGAGGGGGCAATCTGTACTGATTGAGGAGAGTAAATCTGGAGGTCTGCTCTGTAAGCCTGCAGCTGGTTCACAATAAAAAGTTTTTAGAAACTATGAGAAAAAGTCTGTTTGACAACACACTGCAGTGAGAGCAGTATTTTCTTCAGCAGTCTTTAATCTCTCAGGGAGAAAGATGGGGCTTTCTGCTCCTATAAAAAGTACAAAAAGTTAGTCTTGGAAGCTCATAGGGGAACTTCTCCTTTGCCCTATATTATTCAGATGAGTTGGTAGTGAGGGTTTTGTGGGTTTGTTTTATTTTTAAATCTCCGTGGGTTCTAATCTCTATCGCAATGACTACACAGACAAACGTATGATTAAAGAGTTTCTTAATGATGTTAAGAAGTCATAATTCCATTGAGAAATGCACAGAATAGTTGTTCATCAGGACATGTTACAAAATTATTTCCTGGCTGATAATAAATGTTCAAATGGGGCACACCATTCTGCTGGAAGCTTCAACTTGGGGGACTTCCTAGATTCAAACTTTGAACATCCAAACATCTGATTATTAACAGATTTTCACAGCGATTTCCCCTGACCTTGAGACATGCCCATGAGCAAATGAAGGTCTGAGAGGCTCCACGTCCATGGGCTTTCCCATCCATCTCAGCAGGCAGACTCCACTCTAGGAAAGCAGCTCCTCCTTGGCCTCATGTTGAAGGCCCTTGAAACCAGGGGCCCAGCCTCCTGCATAACCCGTGACAGTCTTCTGCTTCCATATATGAGGACTTCCTTAACTGACAAGGTCTCACACGTCTGCATATGGCTTTCAGAGGCGACTTCCTCAGCTGATCCCTTCTTCATTGACTGGCCTTGGTCTGGGAGCTGCACTGAAGCCAGCTCAGTTGGGTGACCCTGTGGCATTTGAAATACCAAGAGCAGAGCTTGCAGTATCACGGCAATACATAAGCCACCACGGAATGACAAACTGACAGACAATATAAGGAAATTGGCAATGACTTAGAGTTAAAAAAGCAAAAAGGAAGACCATGTTCAGCATATCTAATACTGAAAGAACTAAAAACAAAACAAAAACAAGCCTTTGGTTAAATATTGAAATATTCTATACTATTTAATGATGCAAAATGCCCCCAAAGAAGATGGAAAGCATACAGATTGACTGCAGCAAGAAGTAGTCAACACTCCACCACTTAGGAGGCAGCACATGAGCAAGAACCAATGGTGCTGAAAGAAGTTCAAACTATCAAGGAACAAAAAAATCATGTCATTGTAAATGTGGGTGAGTGCAGAGTGGAGACCCAAAGCCCATTGGCAGCCAACCAGACACCTGCTTACTGAAGGGTTGTGGGGAGGAGATGAGCCAGTCAGGATACATATAACTTTCCTCTAGTTCTTAAATACTTCCACCCCCCAACTATCATGATCCCAATTCTACCTTAAAATCTGGCTAGACCACAGAATGTACATTGGTACAGATAGCAACTGGAAACAGGGAATCCAGGAGATGACTCCTCCAGGACCAGTAGTGAGAGTGGTGATGCCTGGAGGGTGGAGGGAACGTGGGATAGAAAGGGGGAACTGATTACAAGAATCTACATATAGCCTCCTCCCTGGGGGATGGACAGCAGAGAGGAGGAGAGGGGGAGAAGTCGGACAGTGTAACATATGACAAAATAATAACAATTTATGAATTATGAAGGGTTCGTGAGGTAGGGGGAGTGGGGAGGGAGGGGGAAAACGAGCAGCTGATATTAAGGGCTCTAGTGGAAGGCAAATGTTTTAAGAATGATGATGGCAACAAATGTACATATGTTCTTGACACAATGGAGGGATGGATGGATAATGTTAAGAATTGTATGAGCCCCCAATAAAATGATTTTTTTAAAAATAAGTTCAAAACTACAATGAAAGCACTAGCCACCCCCCCCCAAAAAGCTCCAGGAATTGATATGATATCAATTAAAATATTTCAACAAGCTGATGAAACGATGGAAGTATTTACTTGCCTATCCTAGCAATTTGGAAGAGAGCTACTAGGCCAAGTGACTGGAAGAGAATCATTCCATAGAAAATGACCCCACAGAATGCTCAAATGATTGAACAATGTCGTTGCTATCACATGAATGTACAATTTTACTGAAAATCTGTAACATTAGTAGTGTATTGCTGTGAGCTTCCGGAGGTTTAGGCCAGGTTCAGAAGAGGACTTGGAACAAGTCATATCATTGCTGATGTCAGATGGATCTTGTCTGAAAGTAGAGAATACCAGAAAGATGTTTACTGGTGCTTTATTGGCTATACTTGGGCACCGGACTGTGTGAATCATAACAGAATATGAAAGGCTTGAGAACCCTTCACCGTGCTCATGTGTGCTAGCTGATTTGTATGTTTGCAAAGACTTAGTTGCATTTTTCTCCCAAATCTTTTAAAGACTAGTAATTAAAATTTAATAAGATCTTTCGTTAAGTATGAGGAGACCTAGAGTGCATTTTTTAAAGCTGCCAACCAAAGATTGGTAGTTCAAGCCCACTAGCCAGAGAACGATGCGGCAGTTGGGTTCTTCACAGAATGATGGCTTTGGAAACCCAGCATCGAGGATGGCGGGGCACCAGGTAGTATTGCATACCATTGTGCACAGGGTCTCCATGGGTCAGAATCGACTCCGTGGCTCATTATCTCTGCCTCATTGTTCGAATGAGTTAGAAAAAGCTATCTCTTCCTACATGCCCAGTGCCCAATCCATTTTTTCCCTCTCCATTTACTTGTTCTTATTTTTGTGTAGCAATCACATCAGTTTTCCATCCCCAAAGTGTGTATGTCAACTGCAGTACTACATTTCTAGTTTGCTTGTTTTTATTTTTATTGTAGTTGTTCTTTGTAGTTGATTACATTATTTCAAAATTTGCATGTGATTTTCTCATGGTATTCATTAAAGCCTCGCCTTGTGTTCCATTTGTTTCTGAAGAGTATTTTCAAAGATTTATTTCGTTTTCACCTAGGCAGTAAAACAATTTTAGAACTGAAGTCTTTTCTTTAAATTTTTTGAATGGAAGTATTTCTTGATACCTTGACTGCTATTACTGCTCTTTAATGTCCTATTTTAATGGGTTTTTATTTTGTTTTACACTGTATGCATATTTAGATGAAGTAAACAATATAAATAATTGGTGATTCTTGATACTTAAGAATAAATATCTCCAGCCTGGGACTTAGTGCTTCTCTGTATTTCTCCTTCATTGTTGCCAGTCAAATGTAGAATGTAGTTGATGGCCATAATTCCTAGTTAGGTCCTTTAGTCGACCAGGATCTCTTAATTGAGTATTCAATAGTGAAAGAATCTGGGTTCTTTTTGGCTTGCATTTTCTTTTTATTTTAAATTGAATTGATGTTTTTCTGCAATTAATTCGCGTAATGTCTTTCATGTAAAAACATTATTACACGGTGATCATTTTCTTTTAGAAGAACCAGTGCAATACCTGTCACAGGGGGGTGGAGGCTAAAGGTGTCCAGATGCACAACTTTCCCAGCTGCTCTGCCAAGACATCCCCAGAAGGTAACTACCCTCATCCCTCAGTAGCTGCCTTTAAGCATCTGGGTTCTGTAGTTCCCTCCAAAGTCTTGCAAAACCCCGAAAACATTAAGGAAACGGCGCATGTGGTTGTGGGTGCTGTTCAATCCCAAATCTAAAGTTCAGACATCTGTCTGGAGGATCCAACTCAACCCCAGGACCACAGAGGTTCATGAAATCAAGTCAGATGACAGATCAAAACTCAAGTGAGATGGAGGTGAGGCAGAGGCAGGGTGCAGAGCCGGACCACAGAAATGTCCCAAATCAATGCAGGCTTCCTTGCTTTACCCAATGATCAGTCAGGAAGATACAGTCAAAGAGAAATGGCTTTGATTGAAGTGTGGTTTTAATTCTTGAGCACTTTACCACCAAGGATTGCTGTCATGTACTTATTCTGTGACAGGCTAGAGGACAGCACCAAAACTCACCCAAATAGAGATTCTTCTTGAGCCTGCTATAATAACAACTTGCTTTGCACATGCCTTGGACATGTTTTCAGGAGGGACCAGACTAGGAGAAGGACAATATGCTTGCTAAGAGGTGGGGCAGTGAACAAAGTGGAAGACATTCAACAAGATGGCCTGACACGGTAGCTACAGCTTTGGGTTCAAACATAAGAACGGGGGTGGAGAGCCCCGGACCGGGCAGTGCCTTGTTCTGGCTCACACAGTGCATTTATGAGGCAGGACTGACAGGAGAGCACTCAACAGCAACAACAATGCAAATTAACTTTGGGAAGTGCCCTTCCAGGACGAATATGCTATGTAAGACTAAGCCACTGGGGCGGGGGGGGGGGGTGGTGGTGGAAGAGAGGCTAAGGGGAATAGAGCATCTCCCACAAAAACGGATACTCCCGTTGAACTGTTTCTATTATATCGCTCTCCACTTCCTTTGTGGCCTCCTTCCAAGCACGTCAGTCAGGTCTCTTTCTTGAGGGATTGCATGTGATGTTATCGATTGCGGAAACATACAGGTTTCCTTAGGGTTATCAGTTTTCTTATGTCTTACTTTAGGGCCCTAAAACCTCAGGCGTTTCTCAATTTCTTTAACACACTTGATGAAATAGTACATAATATTTGCATTTAAAATGGTTCTTTTGTAATGTAAATTCCATGGTTTTTTGCTTTCTTTTGTTTTTGCTATTGGAAAAAAGATAACCCTCATAACATAAACAGGTTCTTACATGATTTTTACAAATTATTTCATACATAATATCTATCTTTATAATATTTTAGTGTAGATGCTATTTTATCTAGAAATCTTGTGATAGTTAAATGCAAATTTTGTTACCAATTTATAAGTTAGTGCTTAGTTTACGAATGCATAAGTTAATGGCTTAAAATATATTATAACAATATCTTTCTTCTTTTTGAGAAAAGGAAGGTTTTAATTGTGATATTTGAAGAAAGTCAATGCAATCAATTTAGCATTGTTACACTAATTGGTATTAGCTGTGTCATTATGTCCTTCTGTCTTGTTTTTCAAAAGTTGGCGGATGCCCTAGCCTGTGTAGTAATATTCATAATGAAGAAAGCAGCAGTAGGTCAACTCTTTGTAAGATTAATTAATTGATCTTGTTTCTCTGGATTACAAGGTGCTAAGAAATTTTTTTTAAATCACCATTTTCTATTTAAAAGTGTAACAAATACTGAGATTTTTATAGAAATCTTGGAATTATTTATTAAAGCTTATAATAACCTTCTTTAAATATGCATACTCTGAAGAATAAACACATAATATAGAAAATAATCTGTCCATATTTAAGAGAGCAATATGGTCATAAAAATACACAGTACTCACACTGTTATTTTTACGTGTTGTTCATAAATTGCTTGATTAATCTACTTCAGGTAAGTTTCCAGTTTTCATTCCAGTAAATAGCAATCCTTGACAAATTATAAGAAAAAATGTTGTATTGGTTAAGCAAATTTTTTCTACCTTAGCACAATGGAAAGGCAAGTCTTAAAACACAAAATGTTACTTTCTTAAAATGACTAAATTTGACAAGTATGTTTTATAATTTCAATCAAATATAAGTAAGAACCACACATACATGAATTATCAGAATAGAAAAGTTTCAAATTATTTTTAAAAACAACTGATTTTTATGCAATTTGCTAGCATGCTGCTCTACAAAGTATTGGTAAATATTAATGGATCTAGGATCAAAAGATAAATACTGAGGAAAATGTTCTATTGCTCTTATCGTTGTTGTTGTGCGCAGGTGAGCCAGTTCTACCGCCTAGTGAGCCCGTGGCCAGTGGAAGGAAATGCTGTCCTGTCTCGTACCACCCTCACCAGGCTGCTGTTGGAGCACGTCCTTTCAGATTTTGTGTCCGTCTGCTTAATTGAGGAACTTCCTCTTTTTTACCGACCATGTGCTTTACCAAACATGATGTTCTTTTCCAGGGACTAGTCTTTCCTGGTAACACATCCAATGCAAGTGAGCCGAAGTCTGGGCAGCCTAGCTTCTAAGAGTCCTTGTGGATGAACTCACTCAAGACAGATGTGCATGTTAGTCTGTCAGATTACAGTACTTTCGGTGTTCTTTACCAACGTGATTCAAATGCAATAATCCTCCTCCAGTTGTCAGTATTCATAGTCCAATTTTCACCTGCATGTGAGGTGATTGAAAATACCAGGGGATGGCCCACTTTGAGCACTTCACAGAGGTCTCGTACAGCCGATGTGCCAAGTGCAATGTGACCTTTGATCTCTTTACTGCTGCTTTCATGAGCATTGATGTGGATCCAAGGAAAGTGGGATCCTGACATCAGGTTTTTCTCCATGTATCATGCTATCACCTACTGGCTGAGTTGTGAGGATTTGGGTTTTCTTTGTTCTGTGTTGTGATCCATACTCGAGGCTGCAGTCTCTTGATTTTCATCTTCAAGAGGGTCAAGTCTTCCTTTTGCACAGGAATTCTGGCTCTGACATCTGCATATCCCATATACATAATAAGCCTCCTTCCAATCAGGATCCCCTATTTTTCTTCATATAGTCCAGTTTCTCAATTTATTTGTTCAGCATGCAGATCAAAAAGAATCCCTTTCTTCTAGTCAAACCATTGCATCTTGATCTTTGTACAAGTTCTACATGAGAACAATTTCATTTTCTGGAATTGAAATTCTTTCATATATCATCTACAGTGTGATCCACAAAGTCGAATGCCTTTACACAGTCAAGAAAACAGAAGTAAACACCTTCCTGATGTTTTCTGCCTTTAGCCAAAAGCCATCTTGAGATGAACATTGCAAATCCTCTTGCCACACACTGCTCTGGACTGGGCTTGACACTCTGTCAGCTCCCTGGCATTACTGCTACCGTTATCCTGGGATTAGAATCGGCAAACCTTTACCTGCATATTGAAGTAGTGAAATTTTGTTGCTTGATGACCTAAATGCCCTACTTATTCAACAGTTCTTAAACTAGCACTGTTTTAAGTAAAGTAACTCAAATACCTAATTAGAAGAATAAAAGTTTGCAAAAGATCTTGAATTTTCTATTTGTCCTTGTTGAGGAAAATATATTTTTATGTTGGGTCCATTATGAATTCCCAATAGTTTGTTGCTTTATTATATCCTTGTTTAAATTAACACTCAACCCTTGTTCAGCTGTTATCATAGGATTTATTTCTATATTTCTGTCTAATTTACATTCTTATTATTTTCATTTTAAAATGTCAGAAATCTCTGAATATATTTTTAAAGTCTTTATTTTTGTCAGTATATTTGTTCATTTTGATTTTCTTCTTTCATTATACTAGATTTCTTCAGTCTAAAATGATCTGATAGTATACAGACTGTCACCTATGCAGGGCAGATAAAATAAAAGAAGCTGGACTATATGAAGAAGAATGGGACATCAGGATTGGAGGAAGGCTTATTAACAACTCGGGTGTAATATGTAGATGATACAACCTACCTGCTGAAGGTAAGAAGGAATCAAAACACCTGCTGATGAAGATCAAGGATTGTAGCCTCCAATATGGATTACAATTCAAGCTAAATAATACCAAATTCCTCACAATTGGACCAACATGTAGCATCATGATAAATGGTGTTTGATTGATTGATGTTGTCAAGGATTTTGTCTTACTTGTATCCACACTCAGTGGTCATGGAAGCAGCAGTCAAGGCATCAAAAGATACATTTTATTAGGTGAATCTGTTTCGCAGGATATCTTTAGAGACTTAAAAAAACAAGGATGTTACCTCAACTGCCTCAAGCCTTGCTAAATGCAATTAACTGACCATGCCACAAATAAAGGGGTTCATTTGAAAGGAGATCAGGCTTATGGGGGGATACCTACGCAGTGAAAGCCCAATGCTTACAAACATTTGGTTAAAGGACACGATGTCTGGGCAAGTGCAGATTAAAGTCGCTTTGGCATGTTCACTAGAGCCTAGCGACACTATATCACACACACTTACGCGCATCCACTAAAAATTCATCTATATCCACAACCACACCCTGCAAGTGGAGGTGGGCAGGGATAAAAGTAGAAGCAGGTCTCATTTCTTCTGATCTACTGTTCCTCCGACTATCCTTTCCAAGCATCTCCATGAAGTTCTCCCTCATCCCCAGAAGTGGTCCATTTTCAGTCAAGGCCTCTGGCATGGCTCCCTGCCAGGCCCCCAAAATGCTTCCCAGAAGTAGCAGTTATTGTCTGTGACTGTATTACCCAAAACTTAGATTTCAGTCGTAGAAGTTTACTTGGATTTACAATCATGCTTCTGCCACGTGAATTCTTGAAACTTAGAGAAGCAAGAGCTGAGGACAACATTCCCCAAACTGAACAGAGTGGTAAATAGAAATAGTGTTCATTCTTAAAGTCTAGTATTAAATAATGTAAACCAATTATGATATTAGATTACTTAAAATTCCTAAAATGATATGGTAAATTTTATAATTACCTCACTAGATGGTAATTATGATTGTGCTAAAATAGTGCCCATTTAGTCATTAAGTCATTACAATGCTTATCACATTGGAAAACATTAATAGACATTTTTAACGTGGAAAAGGTATCACGGTTTAAAATCAGGAAAGGTGTGCATTTGGTTTGTATTTTTTCATCACATTGATTCAATCCATATGCTGACAAATTAAGCCCAGTAACTAGTAGACTATGTGATGAACAACTGGGCATCAGGATAGTAGGGTGGCTCATGAGCAACCCTGAAGATGACACATGTAATTTTTTGGCAACAAAGAAGATGTGAAGCATTTACTGATGAAGATCAAAGAACCATTTTTCAGTTTGGCTGTTTTTGCAAGTGGACCATTAGACAATATCAGGCCGAGTGGAGAAAAGATTGAAACTGCTAGAGACGTCAGTTTACTTGAATCCACAATCAACTTTCATGGAAGCAGAGATCAGTAAGCCAAACAGTATATTTAATTTGACAAATCTGCTGTTGAAGATCTCTTCAAAGTTTTGAAAAGCAAAGGTATCATGTTCACTTCTAAGGAGTGGATGTTCACAGGCATACCAGAATCCATCATTCCCTATGCAGGGGAAAGCTGGACTCTCAATAAGGTGGCCAGCGGAGGGACTGATGCATTTGAATTATGGTGTTGGGGAAAAAGATGAAATTATCATGGGATTCCAGAAGAACAAACAACCCTATCTTGTCAGACATACAACTAGAAGATTCCTTGGAATTGAGGATAGCAAACCTTTATTTCATGCACTTTGGACATGTTAACAGAAGAGATATGTCCCTGGGAAATGGACATCATGCTTGGTAAGATATATGGCTTTAATAAAGGGTTCAAGCATAAAATTAATCCTGAGTGTGATACAGGCCTCTACATATTTTGTTCTGTTATCCTTAAGAAATGACTCAGTTCCACTTAACAAGAACAACACAATGAGCCTGGGGAGATGACTAGATTAGTAACTATCTTCAGCATTCTAGTTTGATAAGAAGACTCATTTATGAATATTAAACCCGTCAGATCCAAGTTAATAAAGCCTACCTGACATTGAGGTTTAATCATTTTTTAAAATGTGTTTGGAAAATAAAATCAGAACAGAGCATCCAAAATTTAAGACAGCATCGAATAATGTGACATATGCTTTATTGGAAAGGCAAAAGAGGAAGAGTAAGAACATTCAGTCAGAATCTTATTTGCTGAAATAATGGCTAACAAATTCTCAAAGCATATGCTAATCATCAAAACACTGATACAAGAATTTAAGAAAATTTCATGCTGAGAGAAAATTTAAAAAGAACAGAACTAGGCATATTATATTCTAACAGATGAAACTAAGAAACTCTTAAATGTAGCTAAAACCCAAAACTAAACTCACTGCCACCATCGGTTCTGGAGCATACAAGCCCTGTAGGGTGCAGTGGACTTGCTGCTATAGGTTTCCGAGATGGTGACTCTTTGTAAGAGTAGAAAGCCTCATCTTTCACTCTTGCAGCGGTCAAAATGCTGACTTTGTGATCGAAACCCATTTTGCCCCTTGAATATATTTGTAAGGTTTTTACATGAAATGTAAACTGTTGTACACTATATCAAACCTTATAAACCCAACACCCATTCTTTGAATTCATATTATAAAGGGGATCAAATGAAATCATAAGCAGAAAAATTTTCTACAATATTGTAAACAAATCTCCTTAATGCCCGTCAATAGGTAAATGACAAAGCAGAATTTAGTATAAGCAAGCAATTGCATCCCAGCAATCATACTGAACAAAATATTGATCTATGCAATCGCATGGATTAGTTCTATGTGTTGGTTTCAATGATGAAACTAGTATCCTGCCTGGTGCTGTGGAGTTAGCGCTGAACTTCAAATACTTCGTATGTTTGTGAAAATCCATACAAATGTACATCCCACAGTTTAGTTTTGAATGTATGCTTAATTAAAAACAAATCAAAATGATATAAATGAAACCCAGGATTTAGTGCAGACTGTTACCCAGGAGTTTATTTATGTACCCAATGAATTAGGCAGCCTTACGGAGAGGCTAGGGGAAAAGGAGATGTACAAAAAACTGGGTAAAAGGCTTGGTTTCACTACTCTAAAGCTAACTGCATAGATTACTCTGCAGACACATTGTCCTGTAACTGGAATATTTGTTTTACACAAGGGTCCAGTTAGCGATTTGAAATCTATTTTACATGCACATTAGGATTGAACAAATAAGCAAATAAATTGTAGATAATGGGAGTCATGTTTCTCACTGTCAGAGAACAAAAAAAGCACAGGCAATCTATGGGGCTGGTTTAGTATCAAATTATTAGTAAGCATTAATTAATTTCTCATTCTATATTTATTGGTGACTCTAGGATGTATAACATGATTACTCTAAGATGGAACTGACATGAAAGTGCCTAACCACAAGAACAGAAATGTTAGCATGTGTCTTCATTGGTTATTGATCATACTTATATTTCCTAGCTCTCTTCTCTGAAAGGGCCTAGAAGCAATAGCTACTTAGAAATTGGAGCTAATTAGAAAAAAAATGTCTGATTTGAGGAACAGAGACAATGCAAGGTAAAGCTGCCACACTCTGTAGTGTCAGAAGGTAAAAACGAACAAAAATAAGCAAACAATGTCAAGAGGGAACATTTTAGAAATCGCCTCCAGTGGGCCAAAGCGTTAAACTCAATTACAACTCATCATACCACGCAGGCCCGAGCAGCACCGTCCCGTGGGGTTTCTAAGGCGATACGCTGCGCAGAAGCAGACAGCCATCTCTCTCCCATGGAGTGGCTGGTGTGTTTGAACCGCTAACCTTAGGTTGGAAGCTGAGTGCTTGATCATTGTGCCACTAGAATTCCTTAGCCCAATGGTAAGAGCTTGGAAAACTTGAAGAAATAAATATTGCTTTATAAACAAAGAACCAAATAATTATCCATGAAAACATACTAATATAAGTGATGAAATAATAAGTAAAGGAGGAACACTCTAGATCATGCATGAAGAGAAATACAGTAAATAGAAAATAAGCATGGTGCACCATAATAAAAACCATTGCAGGCAATGCTGTGGCCCGAAGGTCAAGCGTAACAAGAATGGACGTTTAGACGGTTTCAAAGTAACTAACAAGTCATTTAATTACCAGGGTGTTCATTCAGGTCCTCAAATCCTTAACTTCCCTTCCAGGATGTAAAGTTTCATTCTCCTGCCCTTGAATATAGGTTAGGTTACTCAGCACATCTAACAGAGTCCGAAAAGGGCAAACAGTCACTGTAAGAACAGCAGCACGTACAAGGAAGCAGTCTGGCCCGTGTGGTTCAAGGGTTGTAAATAGCAATGCGATCCAGCCCTGGAGCACAGGGTGGTGGCAGAGTTTAGCTTTGGAACACCCAGTTCGTAGAAGCCTATGGATTACAGAGCCCATCCGGATTAGTTTACCACAGCTTTGGACACTCTCGCTGTATTCATTCAAATAATTAGAGAACCAGGCATATATGTGAAGAATGTGAAATTGTGATCATTTAGATTTGCATAAAAACTACTCCGCCCAAACACATTGCTGCATATTAAATTTTCTTGTAGTTTAGAAATATTGTCATTACATTTTTAATAAATGTTAAAGCAATTTTGTCAATTAATATATATCAATAAAATGCAACTTTTCTAAATGTATAGTTGAATACATTGTTCCAGATGTACTAAACTGTCTAACCATCATCCCAGTTAAGATATACCGCACGTTCATAAAGGAAGTTCCTTCTACTCTTTTGTGTTAAATTCACAAGTCAGCCATCACTTCATCCCGTATAAGTGTTGCTGTGATTTCTGTAGTAATTGATTAGTTTTACCCTGTTGTAGAATTTTATATAAATCACATAATAGAAATGTATGCTTTTGTGGCTGGTGCCTTTTGTGATATGTCATCGTGGTTTGAATTTTTATTTTTCTATGACTAATTATGTTGAACAAGTATTTGTTGTTTCACATGTTTTATAAACTATTATATATTGGATAGTTTTTAATGTGTTCTCTACATTCTTATTGATTTGTCAAAATTTTTCATTTCTGCATCTTTTCTTGTATACAGTTAGATACTTTCTATATTTTCTGAAGATAAAGATATTTTCCTTCAGTTTGTCATTCCCTTTCATTCTCTTAACATGTTAAATGTTATAATACATATTTCACTTTTCTATATATGTGACACTTTGTGAAATTAAAATGATTTTCCCTTGTATAATTACCTAAATAGAAGCATTGCCTTGTTGAAAATTTCATCTTCTTTGGGTCAGAATGTTATAATTTAAGACAGACTATATTTGGCCCACTACCACCGCAGTATAAATAATTTATGTTGGCGCTGAAAATTTTACTACAAAGGGCAACTAAAAGTGCATATGTGGAGCTCTAGAGTCAGGACTTCAGCTTATTCAAGACTCACACAATCGCTATGAAAAATCATGGCTATTCAGTTCCAATGTCTTTCTCCCTTAGGGGAAGACAACGGAATTAAGTTTGTGTAGAGATCAAGGTGGCTGCATGTGATTACTATGCAACCAAATCCATCTTTCCTTGTTTCCAAGTGTTTTATTGTACCAAACTGCTAGTTATAGTGAATTTGATGCATGCTCTCTATTTGATTTTCTAAGCTTTCTTTGTCATATTAACCTTTTCATGACCCGTGGGATACATAATACCCACCTCTGGGGCTTATTGGGCAGCTGGTTTTCTGCTGACAGTGCAAGACATACAGCCATCTGGAGGGAGCCTGTGCAGCTGCGTAGAAGGGAATAAAGAGGCATATGCCAAACATTGCTTTTATTGTCCCCCTCGGGGTTTATATGAGGGGATGCAGCCTGGTGGCATGTCTTCCCAAACTTTTGGCTCTTGTGGTTTTTTCCTTTTTTACTAGCAGTTAAGACATTTTTTCAGATTTACTCTTCTCACAATTATGTTCATATAAAATCGTACATTTTTAGGAACCCTAAATCATAGACATGGCCAAGGATGTAAAAGGTGCTGTGAACTAAGGGTCCTGAGTATTTTAGCCCCTCCCCTGGAGTCCACAGGAACAAGTGTGTCTCACATAATCTCTCCCCAATGTTGAGAAGGGCCTAAGTGCCCCCACATAATCCTGCATTGGTAGTACAAATTCTGGATATATTTGTATCAAAATTCATATTTCAAAGCAAGACTGAAATACTCCCTGGTTTAACATGCCTTCCACTAATACATGTGGTATCAATAAAAATTCAAAGCAGAATCTAAATGTTAGGAGAATTTAAGAAAGGAAGTGCCTGGAGAGTAAGTGAGATTTAAGCCTCTAATCCATAGGTCACATTGCTTTCCTTTAGGAGTTTGTCTTAACACTTTCCCAGATCTGTGTGGGTGTCTGAATGAGCACAGCAGGCAAGGTGGTGGGACTATTCAAGACGCTCTACACTTGCCAAATAGCTTTTTCCCTAAATATCTTCCTAATCAACTGTCATAAATTGTTTCAAGGTGATATTTCTGGGAAGTTAGATAAATATTATAAAATGTGTTAATTAAATATCAGAATATGAATCAATATTATAATCTAAATTAAGAAAGTTCAAAATAATAAAATAAACTTTCAATTATTTTCCTAAAGTTAAAAATAAATACCATTTAATCATCATGACTTATGACTATGCTTTATTTATATAGATATATATCTATGGTTAACACACGTGGGGTGATTCAAAACGCTAATGGAAATGTAATTGAAAGTTACTAAAAGCCTCTATGAATTTTTTGAAGTCCGTGTGTATGTGTGTGTGCATGCGCAGAGAGACTCCTTTAGTTAAATTTGAAGAGCAATTCTAAACAGAACAGTGAGAAGCTTTCGTAATGACTGCTTCCTTTTTCTGCACCCCTATATTATAAATGCTCTGTGCCGATGTAGGCTCCAACATGAATCATAATTTATGAAATGTAAGAGCTATTTGCTTGTTGGATTATTTCCCCGAATATCCGCCGGGGTCTGTCACTCATACATGTAGATGATAAGGTGATCATGACTACTCCATTCGCCGGCCTTATTTATTCCTTCTGGATCCTTTTCCTCGTCCACTCTCTAGGAAAGATGCAGATCTTAGTTGAGACTTGTTTGAGCAATAGCTAACTTAAGAAGAAGCATAAGCTATTTGAAATAAATTAGTTATTAACAAAAGACAAGGTAACAAGGCCAGAAAAGAAGCCTGGTGGCACCGAGGGTTCGAGTCTGTCTACTGTCTAACTGTGCAGCAGTCTGAAGCCACCCACGGCTCCACAGGGAAAGATGGGGCTATTAAGTCTCCCAGAAAAGGTTGCAGTCTGGGAAAATCACAGAAACAGACCCACCCTAGGGCCACTGGGAGTTGGCGTGGATTTGATGGCCAGGAGATTGTTTGCATATTGAGAAAACAGTTGTGTTAGGTGTTATTGATTTATTGAATAAAAAAAAGTGTGCCCCAAATCACAGGAGAAATCCCGAGTCGTCTGATTTTCATGATGATACAAATGGAGTTGGGAATTATATCCTTTTGCCATTCCCTACCGACCTAAAGCACGGTGTCCACAGGTCAAATCAGCAGTAGACGGAGCCTTCTGTTGCCCCAAAGAGCTACCTTCTTGGAAACTCACAAAAATTCACAGACGTAGTTCTGTCTTATCCTATTGGGTCATAATGAGTTGGTATTGACTGGATGATAGTTCGTTTTGGGGGGTTATTTTTGTTTTTACCTACCCAAATCGTTTTCTTATTATGCCGAGTTTATATTTCTTTCCAGTTTCATCTATTTTTATCCATATATTATTTGATGCTCAAATATTTCTGAAATTAGATTATATTTATAGACCCACATTTTCTAACATGATGCTTTATTAAACCAAGCTGTATTTTGGAAAAGAAAATAGAAATAGATGTGTTTAAAGACATAGAGTAGAACATGTCATTGTTACTGTGTATTACTCATATCTATTCCTACCCGCCTCCAGTTTGTTTTCTCCATTTACTGTTGGTCTAACCCAATTTTATAAAGGACGAGCTCTTTGCGTCTCTATTGCTGTCTTCGCATCCCACCAAACCAGTGACCGTGTCTACAGCAGCTGTTGTTAGTTGCCATGAGGTTGATTCCAACTCTTGGGGCGCTGACACATAGCGTGGAGAAGAATTGCTCGATCCCCGCCCCTCTTGATGGTCCTCTCTGTGTAGGAGCCCACTGTTGTGGTCCTTGTGTCCATTGAAATCACTGAGTGCTTCCCTGATCGTATCTGTTCTACCACCTTTCATGAAGACACACTCAAAGTAACGTATTTACTCGTGTATAAGCCAAGTTTTTCAGCACATTTTAAGGACACTTTTTGTGGTAAATTTAGGTGTCCTGGCTGATATTCGGGTTGGCTTATAATTGAGTCTATAGGTAAGGAAACCAAATCCTCGCTCTTCTCTATAGTAAAGAACATTCCTGTTGTATATCTTTAAATATCTGTAGTTTTGTGTACTCTTGTCTCTTCCAGCACATATACCCTGTTTTCTGAATCTTGTAACCAAGCCCACAGTCTCCTGGAAGCTCTGTGTGTTCTTCAATGTCAAAATCAGATGTTAAGAAGGAGATTAACAGTTAAGCACAAACAAGGGCCTTTAGTCTTGGGTGGAGAAAAGCAGGTTTCACGACTCGGCTTGAAGTTTGTCCCAGAAGAACCAAGAGAGGAGGGGATTCCCGTGGAGAAAACTCTGTGCACATGAAAGCGTGAAAAGATCCATTTAGCTTTCCCTCCATTTCGATTGAGGCCATTAACTAAATGCCATGTCTACATTTTCCTGACTCTCTGGTTGCAGTTTCAGAACACATATAATACTTCTTCTTAATCATGTGTTTTAATGTGTAACTTAATACTGTAGTTGAAGCATAATGGAAATACGTCTAATATACAATCAATATCAAACACACAATATATTTTATTAACAAAGCTTTATAATTAGTATCCTCCTAAAGAAGCTATAATAGTGACAGACACATGACTGATTTCATAAAAATGATCAGTCATTTGATGAATATATTTTTTTCTCCATTTTTCCTTCCATATATTTTTTATTTCTTCATATTTCCTTTATGTTTGTAAGATTATAGCTATAGGGTTGCCACATCATTAGTAGACAGACAACATATTTTGAAAACAAAAAGCACAGCCTGGATAAAGTATATTACCATGGATAATAAGAACTTCAACATTAATATTTTCTTTAAAAATTCAAAACAAAGCATATATTAATATATATATATATATATATATATCTGCAGGATTAGTCATTTAGATAAGGAGTATAATGAGCAAGTAATTCCTCATTTAATGGTTTCAGTATTTGCATTTGTTAAAAATAATTTCAGAGTTGATAGAATATATTGATATCAACTGATATTATTTTGCTTTATTTTATTTTAATAAATCATTTTATTGAGAGCTCTTACATGTCTTATAACAACCCATACATCAATTGTATCAAGCACATGTGTACAAAAAATACATGTTGCCATCATCATTTCCATTTTCCTTGGTATCAATTCTTTTGTCCCCACCCTCATTAACCCTTGATGATTTATAAATTATTTTTACTTTCATATTTCACACCTTCGGTTGTCTCCCTTCACCCACATTTCTGTTGTTTGTCCTCCTGAGGGGGCTTGTACACTGATCATTGTGATCCATTCCCTGTTTCTCCCCCCTTCCCCGCTCACAGCGCCCCTACCCTTGAGGTATGCTACTCTCATTATTGGTCCTGAGGGGTTTATTTGTCTTAGATTCTGTGTGTTGAGAGCTCATATCTGTACCGATGTTCATGTTCTGGTATAGCCAGATTTGTAAGACAGAACTGACGTCACGATAGTCGGGGCGAGGCAGCATTAAAGAAGCAGGGGAATGTTACATGTTTCGTCGGTGCTAGATGACACCCTGGCTGGCTCATTCCTTCCTTGTGACTCTTCTGTGGAAAGATATCCAATTGTCTATTAGTTTGCTTTTAGATTGTTGTGTTCCTTCTCCTATTTATGTGTGAGAAAAACAACAGTAAACAATTGAAACAAAGTGATCCAAATTATTCATAATATTAATCATCAAGCATTAGAATATCCAAAAGATGAATATTATTTACTTTTCATTTATCAATGTTATAGGTTAAAGATATTTAATGAAACCTATTTTTAATCATTTGATTGGGGGCTCGTACAACTCATCACAATCCATACATACATCCATTGTCAAGCACATTTGTACATTTGCTGCCATCATCATTCTCAAAACTTTTGCTTTCTACTTGAGCCCTTGGTATCAGCTCCTCATTTTTTCCCCTCTCTCCCCACTCCTCCCTCCCCCATGAACCCTTAATAATTTATAAATTGTTATTATTTTTGTCACATCTTATACCATCCAATGTCACCCCTCACCCACTTCTCAGTGTCTGTTCCCAGGGAGGAGGTTATATGTAGATACTTGTAATTTGTTCCCCCAGTGAGGGAGAAATCCATTTTTATGTTGTCCAGAAATATTGGATCATTTTATAAGAAAAATAACCAAAAGATGTGGTATTTATAATTATTATAATTTAAATTTCTTGGTTGTAAATGTAAAGAGTTTGAAAACAAGTTTTAACAATTTCTGTTTTGACCTTAGTCTGAAACTACATAATTTTGTGTATACATATGTGTGTGTGCATGCATGCATAAACCCATGTGTTGAGAGGTTGTTATACTCTTTGTTTTCAGGAAAATTAATGAGGTAAACAAATCCAGATGAGATGAAAGATTGATTCTACTAGTACGTTTTTTTGTTGGTTCTAAACTTTGATAATTATGTATGAGCTCACATTTTTGCCAATTAACCTTTGATTTTCTGCACTTAAAATCAGAACTGACTTTAATAACTGGAAGTATTGAAGAAAAATATTTCAAATTACAACTACAATGATGGTCGTGTGGGCTATAGAATGTTGCTTAATTTTAACAGCCCTACCCCCCAAAAAAGTGTAATAAATGGAACAAAGCTGAAAGTAAAAGGAAAAAATGAAATAAAAGAAAAAAATAGGAAAAAATTCCATTTACTACTTCTTCATAGGGAAAGAGAAAAATGTATCTTAAGCTTTATCTTATGTAAGAATATATATATATATATATATATATTTTCAGATCCGAGTTCCTCTTCTTGCATCCTAACAGAAGTAGTCCTTTGGATGTAATTAGCTGGACTGGATGAGAAAATAGCCAGTAAATGAAATCCAGGCAGGTCCTTCTAACATCAAAATTGTTAGGAAAAATAGAATTAAGCAACCTCAACAATGTCCCTGAAAACTAAGCCTTGTTTTAAGGTAGAAGAGTATAGGGGTGGGGGATTTGGCCACTATTATTTCTGGTTACTGAAGCTGCTGCTTTTACTCGTGTCCTTCTGTTTCATTTTTTTAAATTATAAACATTGATCCCAAGATTGTAATTTCATGAAGTACTTAGCTCTGCTGACTCATTCTCTTTGTTGTTCGAGGTCATCAACAGAGTGAAACATGGCCCCGGGTTGGCACCATCCTCACATTTGTTCCTCTCCAGGAGCCTATTAACTAGTTAATATTAACAAAAAAATTTGGCAGAGGGACACTTCCATTTTTGAGTATTGTTTTTACTTCCATAATTTTGTAGGCTGTCATCAAATTAATATAATACAGGAAGTGGCTACTCACCTAGAGCATTCTGGACATAAACCAGTATATTTATTTAAGATTATTTTTATTCCAAGATATTTTTAGCAAGACGAGCACATTCTATCATTTGAATGTTAGGAAGGGTTCTCTGACTTAAGCTCCCTTTTGGTGCTCAGATTCTAAAGATGGTCATGTTTTCAATGAGTATTTAAAATGTCAATTAGTTGCTATGATATGTTTCGTACAAGGGTAAAGAAAGTAAAGGGTCTCTGGGGGTGCCATGGTTCAGTGCTCAGTCGCTCACCCCAAAGTCAGCCAGGGGAACCCCGCAGGGGCCCCATGGAAGAAACACCTGACTATCTCTTCCTCTGAAGACGATCACCTAGGGAACCCAATGGGTGTGCTCTACTCTGCCACAGATTCACGCTAGGTTGGAAACAACTCACTGGCTCACAACTCTGTAAAATATGTGTGAGGTATGTTTAATATGTAGTCTTTTGTCTGTTAAGTATTATTGCCTTCAAGTGCCATTAGACATTACAAATTTTACGTTCCCTGATATCCTCTGTGTAAGACTTCTAAATGGAAATCAGACTTCCCGTTACTAGCCATGAATCAGCAGAAGGGCTTCCTGAACCACAACACATCATTAGCATGTAGTAAAATAGACAGATAACAGTGTGCTACTTTGTAATGGCAATGACAGAACATCCATCTACATGTCAGGTTTACAAGAAATAAAAGGAACCTAAAGTTCTTGGTATTTACATAGTAAGATCGGGGACTATGACATGATGCAAGGCACAGTCCTGTTGTATGATCCCCACAATCCATCATTTGAAAAGATTTTCTTATAACCAGAAAAGATTTGCATATACTGATGCTAGAATCAAATGGCTGAACGTATGCAGTAAGGACAATATTCTTTTTTTAAATCATTTTACTGGGGGCTCATACAACTCCTATCACAATCCATATATACATCAATTGTATAAAGTACTTTTGTACATTCATTGCCCTCATTATTCTCAAAACATTTGCTCTCCATGTAAGCCCCTGGCATCGGCTACTCATTTTTCACCCTCCCTCCTTCCTCCACCCTGCCTCATGAACATTTGATAATTTATAAATTATTATTTTGTCATATCTTACACTGTCTGACATCTCCTTTCACCCACTTTTCTGTTGAAGGACAATATTCTAATGTGACTATACACATATTAAATTTATGTCACGTAATGTTTGTACAATATTTCTAAAACACATTACATGTGATATTTTGTACAACTTAATGAACTTATGAACAATATCCAAAAATGATAGATATAGACTTTGACAGAGATACAGATAAATAAATAGATGTAGATCAGTTCATAGACAGGTAGCTCTCCTTATAAATGCTATGTAATTATGCATACATACTGGATTGCATAAACAATTAGTATTTACATGATTTTAAAATTGAAATTTTGTTATCATTAACGTTTTTTGTATGTAAAAAATCAGGTGATCTATTCAGGTTATGATCTAAAGAATAAAAATCATGTTTTATTTAGTTAATTTAAAACCAACTTGTATGTCACAACACAATCCAATTTTGTTTTCAGTTTTACTTTTCCTTCTTTTTTAGCCACTAAAATCCATGTGTAGGTCTGATGAATAAGGAATTTGAAGGCATTTTAAGGCTGTAGCCCTTCCCTCTCTCTAATTTTAAGTTTATATATTGTATGTTTTTATTTTCCCCTCTGTTTGTGGAATATAACACTTACAAAGAAAAGCTAATTCTATATACTTGCATAGCTCAATTCAGGAAACCAACTCAGTAACAATATCCTTTTTTTCTTTCCCAACACTCATCCCTCCACACATTCCTGTACCTTTCCTCTCTCCATGATCCCACTCCCCACCCCACCCTGGTCTCCTCACAGTCCATAAGATCTTATCCTTTGTTGTGAAACAATTATTTCGTTTTCCATTATGATCATTGTGTCAGGAAATGTTTATTTCTATGAGATTGGCTAATTTTCCTGAGTGCAGTGTTCTGTAGTTTTGTCCATGTCCTACGATGTTGTGGAGACTCGCCATTGTTCTCTAAGGATGCACAGTAGTCCATGAACGAATGTCCCATTCCTCTATAGTCATGCTTTATTTTTGTTTCCTTCTTTTTGCTAACATAGAAATTGCTGTCTTAAACATAGGTGTGCTTAGATCTGTTCATGTTTTGTTCTTTGTTTCTTTAGGGTATAGAGAAGCTGGAGAAATTGCAGGATCACCAGGTAGTTGCTGGACATTTGCTTGTGGAGGTTCCTTGTTAACGTCCAGAGTGGTTGCAGATCTCCAATTGCATCAGCAGTGCATGATGTTACAACCTCTCCAGCCTCTCCAGCACTCGGTGTCTGTAGGAACTTGGTTCTAACTCTGGGTTCTTAGTTCTAGTCTGTTGGTCTTGATGTCTATCATATCAGTACCAAGATGTTTTGATTACTATAGTTATATAATGTGTTTAAAGATCTGGAATTGAAAGGGCTCTTATTTTGTTTTTCATCTTGCTTTGACTCACAATCAATGCTCATGGAAGCAGCAATCAAGAGATCAAAAGATGCATTTCATGGGGTAAATCTGCTCCACAGAACATCCTCCGGGTATTGAAAAGCAAATATGTTCCTGTGAGGACCCAACACATGGTCTTTGCAATCACCTCATATGTTTGTGCATTTGAGAATTGAATAAGGAAGATTGAAAAAAATCTATGCATTTGAATTATGGTGTTGGACAAAGAATACTGAATTTATCCTTGACTGCCAAAAGAATAAACTTAACTGTCTTGGAATAAGTATTGTCAAAATGTTCCTCAGTGGCAAGAATAGTGATAAATCATTGCACTTACATTGGACATGTTTTCAGGGAGACCAGTCCTTGGAAAAGGAGATTATATTTGGTAAAGAGGAGGAATATTAAAAGAGAAGAGGCTTCTCTGGGATTGACTTAATGGCTATTATGCTGCACATGAATATAAGAACAATCGTGAGGATGGCACTGGACTGAATTTGTTGCACATAAGTTAGTTAGCTGAACTGCAACTGACTTGATGGTACCCAAGCACACAAAATATCTGAAGGCTTGTTTTGTTGCCCCTGTTCCAATTTTTGTACTTGTTATGTTAAGATATTTATTGTCATTCATTTTCATCGTTATTAATTTTATAAATTAGTATTAATACATATATAAAATCACTCCATAGTTTAGTCATGTCCAGCAGAATTGTACATTTGCTTCCAAAATGAATTTCCAAACATTCTTTTTCTCTATGGACTCCTGGGTGTCATCACCCCTTCACCTGCCACTTCCTTTGAGCCCCCCTTCCCACAAAATATTTATTCTTTGTGCTGACTCTGTAGGTTCAGCAGTCCTGGTTTACATTCACTGAAAAATGAAAACGTAAAACCATACCACAACTTCAAGAGGCTCACCCCCCAAATAACACTCCTGGGATACGCCCCAATATGCTCAACCAAAATCCAAATAAAACAATGCAACCTCCACATATGTAAGAATTTGGGAATTAAATGAGGTCCGGTGTGCATCATAAGGGGAATCTGCTGACATGGTTTAATTGTTCAATTCAGGCTTATGCCTTTCACCTTCTAAACTCCACTCACCAAGGCACTCCTGTGAGTGACCACTTTCTTCCTAGCCCTCAGTTGTGAGCAGGGGAGTTCACTGGAGGTTTATTTCCTCTATACTTCCACCAAGTCCTCGCCTCCCATCGCCATCCACAGCCTCCTGCAAGTGAGATTCTCACACTCTTGACTCTGATACTCTTCCCGCCCTTCAATTTCAGATTATATGCTTCACAGTCCTTCAGTGGCTGATGACGGTGGGCTTCTTCCATGTGGACTAGATGACATCACACTTAGATGACTGTTTGTTTGATATTTGGTAGCCAGGCACCATCTAATATCTTAACCACATTTTGTTATAGCACCTGTCTCCTTTGTGTTCTCTTCCTAGAAGTGAGTATCAAGCAGAGCCATGATATAAGAACTAATTGTTCTTAAATTGGAGCTGGGATTTGGTGTGAGCCCCAAACCATTTCTGAATCTATGCTGGTTTGTTTGGATGGTTATTTGGTCTTTCACTTTATTCTTACTTGGGAATTAATCCAAACGCCGTGTCATTGCATCATTTAATCTCGTCAAGCAGAATCGTACCGTTGTTTTTATAATCAGTTCCCAAACATTCTATTTCTTCCTGGGTGCCTTGATATCATCTCTCTTTTATTGCTCCCTCTCCTGCACCCCTTCTCTGTCACCCTTGTCTTACATGCTATCCCTATAGGTTCATTAATCCTGCATTTCATTTACTGAAAAATGGAAAAAGTTCTCTCACAACTTCGGTAGGTCAGTCCCCCACTCCATAGCACCTCTGAGATATACCCTGACATGAACAAACAAAAACCAGATAAATCAGAATGATAGTCACAGGTTTGCCAGAACATACCTTAATACAACATATAGGGAATTGATGTAGAAAACCTTATTTGCCCACCTACCAATAGCTCTTCGGAATTGGTACAGCTGTATTTGCTTCCTCATATACCTTGTATTTTCTGGCTTAAGTCCTCAAGTTGTAGGTGCATCTGAGGTCAAGACCAATCCACCCAATAGAATTCCTGCGTGGAACTCATTGGTTCAGACTCTGGATAATGCTGTGTACCTTGAAGAATCAGGATTCAGTGTCCCAACATACCACGACACTGGCCTGTGTCCGCACATGCAATCTGAATCCAAATCAATATGGTCCATTCACCGCATGCCCCCGAAGGCACTTCCCCTCTGGTATCCCCAAAAGCCTTTTCAAAATTTCTTCCCCAGACCTGGAAGTCAGGCTCCCCTCTTTTCCTACCAACAGATATGCCATTGTGTCCCCAGACATTTCTCCTTTTATTGTTATAAACTATCATCTGACTACTGCTTTAGTCTTATCCCAAATATTTATTTATTTTATTATATGATATGTTTGTTTTCATTTGTTACAAGGAATTTTTTATTAGCTTCTTCATTTCTTCAATTACCCGACAGTATCCCAAGAAAATGATATAAAGTCTATCCATATTTCCTACTAAGTAGCACGTCTGGCTATTTTTCTACCAAAATAGATCTCTTTGATTTTATGAAAATCATCATAATTTCTATATCATTGCCAATGCTATAATTCAAAGAACCAGTTCTTCAGAGACTTGATCAGAATGCTATCTTGTCTCCATTTCTCATGTCTCTTGTCCCCTCAATTCCCACTCCCTCCTCCAGGGTCCGTGTTGAAGTTCCTGCGGGACGGGACATTCTGGCACCCAACGTGGGAGGCCAGCTAGTAAAAGTGAAAGAAAAATCCTTGGACGCCATGGGAACCTGTCGAGCTGAGACTGAAGGTGAGTAAAAGCGCCTGAAAATGGGATAAGAATTAAACCAGCATCAGAATTATGTTAAACAATTGAAAGAGGCTTTAAGGACATGAGGAGTAAAGGTTAAAAGTAGTGATTTATTTAAATTTTATTAACTAGCTTGAGAGGAATTGGGCAAGGTAGTGATCCCAAGCAAAGTTCCAAGCACATCACCTGGAAGGACAAGGAGAATAATTCAGGCCTCATTGAGCCATTTATCATACCTCAATTTCCTGTTAACCTTTGGGGCAGGGATTTACTCTTTCAAATGAAAGTTATAATGTGCAGCCCTAATGATATAGTCACTGCACAAATGCTAGCTCAGGGCTATAGCCCTGGAAAAGGATTGGGGAGAGGAGAAGATGGTATCCGACGACCAATCCCAACCTTGGGACAATTGACAAGCCCTTATTGCAGATTTTTCAGCTTTTCCTAATCAGGCACTCAATATTTTCCCTTACCCAATATTCCAAACTGTCTAGGCAATTGATTTCGGATGTGCAGGCTTTGTCGAGTACCATACAAGATTTTCAAGATCAAGTAGACTATTAAGCAGAAGTAGTGTTACAAAATAGAAGAGGTTTAGACTTTCTCACAGCAGAACAGGGAGGTATCTGTTTGGCTTTACAGGAAAAATGCTGTTTCTACGGCAATAAGTCCAGGGTTGTGAGAGACAAGATCAGACAACTACAAGAAGACCTGGAGAAGCGAAGAAGAGAGTTGTCTGCCAACCCACTTTGGACCTGGCTGAACGGGCTTTTGCCTTATCTCTTACCACTTTTGGGCCCCTTGGTTAGCCTATTACTCTTGCTCTCACTGGGATCTGTGGCGTTTAACAAGCTCATGGCATTTATCAAGCAACAGATTGAGGCCATCCAGGCAAAGCCTATACAGGTCCATTACCACTGCCTTGAGATGTACTAACAGGGTGGCTCATACAAGTAGTTATGATAAGACCCCCTGCCCTTGTGTGCTGAACTGGACAGTCAATGACGGGTAAGATTGGCACAAGACATACCAACCTAAGACAGCCATTGGTTTGCTCTTATTTTATGAAAGCATTCCATTGATCAATGATGGGTAAGGATGACTCTTGATGCCTGACAACCTAAGACAGACGCAGTTCCTGAAGGGATCTCTCTTGGCTTTACAAAATAAAAAAGTGGGACCTGTCCGGAGCCATGAGGCCCGGCCATAACCTTGTCTGTCCGGAGCCATGAGACCCGGCCATTATCTTGATCTTTATTGCCTGAGCTCTGTAACTTTCCACAGGAACTATTTTTTTTTTCCTGTGGTCATTGTTCTCAGGGAAACACCTTCTTCAACTTGTTTCCCTTTCCCTGGCCTATATAAGCTGGAGCCTTTTACTCAATAAACGAGACTTGGTCAGAAAAAAAAGAACTAGTTGTTCTGAAGTGTTCCTTATTTATAGGTCATTTTTCATAATTAGATGAGATGACTAATGTACCGTTTCATGGGGCAGAAGCATCCTAGTCCTGCTCGACACTTTAAATACAGGTCTTTTGCAGCTGTTTTCCCAAAGCAACACCTTTTCATTGCTTGACTGCTGCCTTTTGGGGCATTGACCCCAAATAAGATGAAATTCTTGTTCCCTCACACTTTATCCCATTGGATGCTTCCTGAATGGTTCAAGATTTTGACCACAGAGTCCTTTGGTAATAGAACCAGAAGCTTTAAATTTCATCTCAATTTTTTCAAATGGAGAAATGCTCATTTGGTCTTCTAACTCGGTAACTCCGCACATTTCATTGCGTCAGTTATGATCATTATGCATCCACTAATCCTGTGCTTCACATCTATTAAAGTGTATTGTGCCAACCTGGCTGATAAACACATGTGGGGTTAATTGAAGGGCAGAGAGATAAATGGCTCAGGGAGCCTCACCTTTCAAGTTCTCGGGTCTCTTGCTTTCTGATGGTCGGACCAAGGTGAAGCTGCCTTAGCCAGTTCCCTACTTCTGCTGGTAAGGCTCACTTCCTGCAAGACATCCCAGAGGAAAAGCCACATGGACCTACCCAGATGCAGCCCTGGGTACTGGAATAACCGGGTGGAGAATCCTGCCAGTGCTGAGATGCTTACAAATTCACTGGTACCATTTTCTTCCTGAAGTTGGATTCATTGGGTGTGTTTTGTGAGACGGAGGAGGACTTTGTGGATTGGTGTCGGACATATGGGCTAATGTTGGACATGAAAACTTGGGCACTACTGAGTTGGAATGTTTTCTTGATATGTACTTAACCTTTATATAAAATTGTCTCTTAGAGATGAGTTTCTGTGCATTTGTTTCTCTAATATACTCAGACGAACACAATACCAAACAGAAAACAATAAAATCACACTTAGGTGGTAAATATAAGATCATATTAGTATAAAGACAAAAATACAAATAATGAGTAAGGTAAAGAAGAACCCGTGGACATTCAAAAAGCCAAGGAAGCAATGTCTGCCATGGAAAAACTAAGATACACTTGCACCCAGTTTAAATTAAGGTCAAATCTGTAAGAAGGTCAACTGGCCAAGTATCCAGTTCAATAAAGCATAATCTCATTACCAGGGTCTTTGCCTGATTGTAAGGCTATTCGGGACTCTTGCATTTGGCTAGAACGAATCTGCCAGCGGCTCAATCTGACTAAAGACTCTGAAGATGGGTCTTGGGCTCTGTCCTCCAGAACCATCTACAAATTACATTGTGTGGTGAGGAGAGTCCCCAACAAATCATCACAGGTCCGGTAGGCACAATTGTACAACGATAATAAGTAGGGATTATAGTAAAGTCATAGAGAGCATGAGAGGTAGAGGAGAGATTAGAATAATGGAGTCAGACACAATTCATAGCAGCATGCTCACCTCAGCCCCACTTGGTGGTCCTCGTTGGGGAATCCCGGCCATGAGAGCAGGAGAGAGCCTCAGGAGTGAGAGCAGCAGAACCTCAACTTTTTTGCTAACCAAGGGTTCTATGTCCTTAGGGGGACATGATTACAGGTAACCACATGTCACAGGAAGGGGCTGTGCAGTAGGCATATACACCATAGGAAGGGGATGTATGACAGGCATAAGCATGAAAGGAAGGGGCTGAGCTAGGGGTGTGCCCTAGGAATGGGAGGGACTAGGAGTATACATGTAACAAGATGGGCAGACCCTAGATTCATGATGGCAGCCTAACCTTGGTCAGCCTTGGGTGGGTTTGACCTCTCTGGGGTCTCCTACAAGGAAACAGACAACTATTATCCTTATCAGAAGTGAGTGGGCCCTACTTGTTGTGGGATAGACAGTGGTGACTGCTTGCTCTAGATGGATGATAGTTCTTAGGGAGAATGACCCTGACCTACTTCTGATCACCTCCAAGTGTATAGTCATTTGCAAGCAGCTAAGTTTGGCCTATATTTGGGGGAGACCACTTGGGAGAAATCCCTGTTTCCCACATTAGATATTCATTATTTTAGCTCTGCTACTTTTATTTCACCATATTCAAATTTTGTAATTGTAATTTTTGGATCACACAAGCCGATAAGGCTCTTCTCTGTGGACCTAATTGACTTGTCGCTTAAATAGCTACTTGTTTGAGCACAAGTCTTTAAGATCCAAGACACTATTCTCATTGGTAACCAGGCACTACCTGCGTTCTTCACACTTTGCTTTAGCACCCTTCTCTTCAGTGACCACTTCATGAAGGTGATCATTGAGCAGGGCCATGACGTAAGAACTGTTTTTAAGTTGGAGGTAGGATTCAGTGCCAGCCCAGAACTCATTTCTAGATCTAAGTTTATTTTTGTGTTTTTTTGTTTTGTTTTGATTTGGTTTGGGTTTTTTTTTTGCTGTGACTTAGAAGTTAATATATGTGTCATATCTTTGCATTGTTCAATCATATCAAATATAATTGTACAATTGCTCACCTAAGCAGTGTCCAAACATATTTTTTCCTTCCTGGGATTTTTGACATAATCTCCTCTTACCACCCCCACACCTCGATATTGTCCCTCCCCAAAAACCCTTGTTATATTTTCTTTCCCTGTAGGCTCAATGTCCCTAGGTTTCTTTAACCAAAAGACAGAAAAATAACAAAACTTAGAGGATGACCACAAATGGCAGCTCACCTCTGATATTTACCCTAATATACACAAGCATAAGCAAAATATTAAAAAATGACCATCAATGGATTGCTGAGATAAATACAGTCTTTATATGGCCCAAAGGGCATTGACATATCAAGACCTCATTTGTCCTCCATCCCCCAGTACCTGACTCTCAGCACAGTTGTCTCTTTCTTCCCCAGACACCTTGTGAGTTCTGGCTTCATTAGGTTACAAGTGTGTCTGAGGTAGAGTCCATTTCACCTAGTGCGGTTCTCTTACTGATGCTGCCTCTGGAGTAAGCCATGTGCCTGAACCTCCAGGATTCACTCTCCCAGTGTTCCCCGACACATGGTCTGAATTGCCGGGATAACTCTAGGTGCCGTATGTCAATACTGCCCACCTGCTGCGTGCCACTAAAGGCCCTTCCTACCTAATGGTACTAATAGTATCCTCTGTCTCTCTTCCCCTCACTTGGAGTTCAGCCCTCCCTCCTCTCCCCTCAGCAGACATGTCCCCCTCCCCCAAACCTGACTGTTCCTTCTCTGGGTTCCTGCCTTGTCCGTCTCATCAGTAAGCTTCACCCCTATGCCATCCAATTAATTGTCTGGTCTTAGTCATTTATGTTCAATATATCATTCTCTTCTAGAAATTCTCTAGATATAGATAGGATGGACCTATGGTCAAGCTATGGCTCTCATGGATATATTTTATTGAGCCTCAAATTTAACTTGCATATGAACAGTTGATAGTTTTTGGCTGCTGTCATTTTTGATTGATGTTACTGGATTATCTCTTTGATGTTCCATATTATCTCTTTCTAAATATGTAACTGATTTGATTCCTGACATTCCATCCAGTCAACAAAGGTATTCCGTGTTCATGTAGTTGAAAAAGACAGCAATTTCAATGAATAAATTGTTGTTGTTAGGTGCATCCAAGCTGGTTCTTATTCGTGTGACATTTGGCACAACAGAATGAAGCATGCCTGGTCCTTCCATATCCTCACAATTGTCCTTATGGTTGAGCCCATTGTTGTAGCCACGTGGTCAATCCAGTCCACTAAAGGCCTTCCTCTTTTTCATTGATCCCCTACTATACCAAGCATGATATCCTTCTCCAGGGACTAGTCTCTCCTGATTATATGTCCGAAGCACATGACAACATGTCCAAACTATGCAAGATGATGTCTTGCCCTCCTTACCTCTAAAGAGCACTCTGGCCAGACTTCTTCAAGTACGTACGTGTTTGTCCTTTTGGCAGTCCATAGTACTTTCAATATTTTTCATCAGCACCACAATCCAAACGCATTGATTCTTGTTCCAGTTTTCTTTTTTAATGTCCAATGTTCACATGCATATGATGTGCTTGAAAATATCATCTCTTTTGTCAGCTGCATCTTAGTACTCAAATTCATGTCCTTGCCTTTCAACAATCTAGAGAGGTCTTGTGCAACAGATTTATCTAACACAGTATGTAGTTTGAGCTTTTGATTACTGCATCCATGAGCTTTAGTTATGGATCCAAAAAAACTCCACTTATCGTGATGTTGTGTCTTGGTACAGTTTTGAGGATTCCAATTTTCTTTATATTGAATCCAATCCATATTGAATGAAGCAATCCGTGAACTTCATCAGCATAAACTTCAAGTCCTCTTTACTTTCAGAAAGCAAGCTTATATGATCTTCAAATCACAGGCTGTTAATAAGCTTTCTCTGGCATCACATTCTTCATATAATCCAGCTTCTCTGATTATTTGCTCGGAAAATAAATTGCATAAGTATAGTGAAAGAATATAATTTTGGTGCATATCTTTCCTAATTTTAAATCAAGAAATCACACAGAGCCCCCTTGTTCTGTTCCAACAATTGCCTTGTGATCCATGTACAGGTTCATCATGAGCACCATGATGTGTTCTGGGATTCCTGTAGTTCTGAAGCAATTAATTGTTCATAATGATTCACACAAAGGTCTTGGTAAAGTAAATAAAACACAAGTAAACATTTTTCTGTTATTCTCTGCTTCCAACCAACCAAGATCCACCTGACTTTAGGAAATATATCCCTTGTTCCATGTCCTCTTCTGAATATTGCTTGTACCTCTGGAAGCTCCCTGTCAAAGTACTGCCTCAACCATATTTGGTGATCTTCAGCAAAATGTTGTTTACATATAATATCAATGATATTTTTTCTAGAATTTGCTTATTCTGGTGGGTGAACTTTCTTAGGAAAGGGTACAAATAAGCATTTATTCTAATCAGTTGATCAGATAGCTGTTTGTCAATTCCCTGGTCTGGAAGAATTAGTGCCTCCAGTGCTTCATCAGCTAGTTGAAACATTTCAGTTGGTGCTTCATCAATCCCTGGATCCTTGTTTTGGACTAGTGCTTTCAGTGGTGCTTGAAATTTTTTATTCGGCATCATTGGCTCTTGCTCATTTGCTAACCCCTGAAACTTTGGAATGTTGACCAGTTGTTTTTAATGCTGTGTCTCTTGCGTGTTCTTTCCCTCTACTTTTGATGCTTCTTGCATCGTTTTCCCTGTGTTCGGACAGGTTGACTAGAGAAACAAATGCAGAGAGATTCATATGTGTGGAAGAGAGCTTCATATCAAAGAGAAATTGTCTATTGAGGAAACATCCCATTCCATTCAGATCAAGTCCATAAATCTGATATTAATCCATATGCCTGATAGTAGTCCTTGAACTCCTCTTCAGACTCAGGCAGCACATGCAATGATGCTGCATGCAGGAAGATAACAGGCTGGATCCTGTGGATCCAGTGTCAGTGGAGGCAACTCCAAGCCTCTGGCTGCCATCAGTGTGACTCCATGTGGCTTGTCAACAGGAAGGTGAAGATGAGAGAAAGTGTGTGGTCCACCTCCAGGGAGAAAGAGAGGAAGTTTCCAGAATGCTTATGAGAAGGCCATGCCCACCAGGAGGCATCTTTAGGTTGTGACTTGATTGACAAGCTATACTTTACCCCTAAATTAATTTTCCAGGTTGATATGAAATTATGTAACTACCACATTCTCCTAGAAAAATTTAATATTGCAACTGAGAGCTTTAATTTTTTCTTGAGTTCTTTTAGTTTAATATAGTTTGATCATGTTCTTCTAGTCTGGTACACCTTAAATGATAACATTTCACTTTGTCTTTCAGAGCTGCCCTTTGAAGCTGTCTGTTGATCTCTCTGGCTTCATCCTTTCCTCTATGTTCCTTAACTGCTCTAAGTTTGAGAGCAAGTCTCAGAGCCTCTTCTGACATTCACTTTGCCCTTGTATTTCTTTTCTCTTTTTTTTATTTATTTTTTTATTTTTTGTTTTATTGGCATATGCTTCATGTATCAGAAAATTCAATAGTTCAATCATATTAAGAATTGTACAATCATCATCACAATTTTAGAAAATTTTCTTCTTTCTTATACTCATTGCTATTAGCTCCCCATTTCCCCCAACCCCATTTGTCATACCCCCAAGAAACCATTAATCCAGTTACTCTCTATATAGATTTCCATATCCTGTATTTCCTATACAGAAAATCACTTCTTTATGAATTGGGATTAATACATAAATCAAATCATTCCATAATTCAATCGCATCCAACAGAATTGTATGTTTGCTACCACAATCAGTTTCCAAACATTCTTTTTCCTTTTAAAAATCATTTTATTGGGGACTTGTACAGCTTTTATAATAATTCATACATCCATCCATGTGTCCAGTACATTTGTACATGTGTTACCGACATCATTTTATTTAAAAAAATAATTTTATTGGGTCTCATACAACTCTTACCACAATCCATCCAGCCAGCCATTGGGTAAAGCAGTGATCCTTAGTTTTCTTCCTGAATGATGGCTATGCTATCCTCCCACAGCTCATCAGATCTTCCATTATGAACACTCAATGACAGCATCTTGTTTTGTGGTCTCAAAATTCAGGTGACCTCTACTCAAGGTCATATCATAGTTCTTGTAAACATTCTTTTACTTCTTTCACCTTCAATCTGAACTTCTAGATGAGCAATTGATAGTCTGTTGAACATCCAATACCTAACTTGACTTTAGCTGTTAATAATATTGAACCTCTCTGTGTTCTCTTCACACAGATGTAGTCATTGTTATTTCTTTGTGTTCCATCTGGAGAAATCCATATGTAAACTCACCATTTGTGATGTTGGGGGAAAAAGCATTGGCTCTGAGTATGTAATTGGTCTTGCAAAATTCTATCATTTCAAAGGAGAAATCCTGGAATTATTGTTTTGTTGTTGCCATAATCATTCAATTTTCTATGCCTAATGTATTAGAATGGGTGGTCTACAAAAGCAAAATCTGTGAAGTTTGCATGTGTTTGTACATAAAAGATTTATTACTTTTGTACATAAAAGATTATTAAGGAATGGCTTAAAAAGATGTAGAATAAGTTGCTGGTCTTGCGTAATTCTATAATGTCATTTCCATCTTCATCACTATCATCGAGCCCATATTTCTCAGGCTTGGAGCATCTGCATCTTCAATTTTTGGTTTTATTTACCAGTAATTATCAATACATGATAATCTGTTTAATCAATTTTAGACAGCAAAAGCTGTAATAGTCTTCAATATTTTCAACTTTGCCAAAATGGTCGGTACATGAACTTTAATAATAACCATATTGGTAGGTGTCCTTTTTTAAATGCATCAATATTTTTCCATAACTGAAAATCTTGCACACAGAGAAGACCCTGGACTATTATTTTTGTTGATGACTGCCCCATCATTCCTCTTCACTCTTCTCTTCCCATGTTGCTTGCATGTATTTGCATATAGAAAGATATTTCATTAAGAAATGGTTTCCAAAGATGTAGAAGTATGAAATTCTAGTTTGGTTCATATCAGGCTTCTCCTAACTCTTGGAAGCTGATGAAGAGGAAGCAGGATATCAAACAGGGGCATCAGGAGTAATAGGCTGCTTGAAGTTAACCAAGAGAATCCATCACCTGTAGTCTGATGATGGCACCTGAAATCAGCAGGAGATTCAACAGGAGCTCAAGGAAACAGATGTGATATCCATCTCTAGAAAAAGCTAAGAGTGGAAGAGAATTAGACTTTAATTGGTCTCTCACTTATACAAAAAGCCACAGCTTTGAGGAGGTTTCAACACCCTGCAACCAGATAGGTTGGGCTCCACCAGTATGCTTACCCATGAGTGTCCAGTTGACATAATCCCTGATCAATTCACCTAGAATAATAGGCTATTTTATTGTCAGATTCAGAGTGGTCAATACCAATATGTTTCAGGTTATTAATCCATAGCATATCTGTCTTTAGTTGATTCAAAGAACTTATCATGACTTTTAAATTTTAGCTTCATATTTTGTGCCCTGTACATTCTGCTATTGATGGATATTTGCAGCTTTTTCTTCTCATTTTGAGTCACACCCCATCAGTAGATGAATTTCCTGAAATATTTTCTCCATCCACATTGTTAAGTTTAACTCCATTTTGAGGAGACAGCTCTCCATCTTACATCTTTTGATTACTTCCTAAACTGAGAGATTCATTGTCTGACACTATATCACATAATATTCTGCTGTTATTTATTTATAAGAGTTTCACTCATCATTTTCTTTCCAGAAGTAGATATTAAGCTCTGTGGTAGTACATAATCGGGTGCCAATCTGAGATTATTAAGAGTGAAGGGGTGGAGGTTAGCCTGTCAATCAAGTCTCTGATGGGTGATCTCATTTGGAGGCTTTAAGAGATAAATAGCTCTCTGGAGCGGGACACACTCACTCTCTGCAAGATAATCCTGTTGACAAACCAGATGAATCTACGCTGATACAGCAAGAGCCCTGGAGTTGGAGGAGCCACGTTGTGTTATTCCAGGTAGACTAGAGAAACAAATCAATAGAAATGAGTATGTGTGTAAAAGAGTTTTATATAGAGGGTAATTGTACATTAAAAACCTGTCCCAGCCCAGTTCAGATCAAGCCCATAAGGTCAATATTAGCCCCTATGTCAGATACCAATCTATAAAGTCCTCTTCTGACTCATGAAACAATTGCAATGATGCCGAATGCAGGACAATCACAGGGCAATGGGTAGAAAGTCTTTGGATGCAGTGGCCCAGTAGGCATCTCAGCGTTGGCAGGGGTCCCATGTGCCTCCTTGAGTTCCCAGGGCTGCTTCAGAGTAGGTCCTTGCTGCTTCTTCTCAGAGATGGCTCACAGGAAGTAAGCAGAGAGAGTATTGTTTCCCACCTCCAAGGAGGAAATGTCAGAATGTCCCAGAATTATCAGAAGGCCATACCCACACAGAGGCCTCATTGGCTATACAATGACTGACAGGTTAGACTCCACCCCTTCACTCCCAATCCTCAAATTGACACCAGATCATATAACTACCACTAATGTGGAGACCCAGGCCAGCACTGAGATGTTTCAACTGCCACTTGATTCAGAAGACTTTCCATCCACTGAATAAATCTAAAGAGGAATCTATGGGCTAGTATAAACATATGGGTTAACACTGAATTTATGGACTTGATGTGGACTAGATTGGGATGTTTTGTTAATGTTCAATTGCTCTACTATACACAATAAATGCACAGAATATTAAGGTATCAGATATTTAACTATTGCTATAATTGTGAACTGTTGTATATTGAGATAGGTTGTAAGTAATAAATAAGGGTACTATTCTTTGGTGAACAAAGTTATCACTTCTAATGGGTCATGTTAAAAAATTGAATGTATTGTTGTTGTTCATTTTGCCTTAAGACCAGGTCACTCTTTATAAAATAAAATATTTAGAAATTCTTTATTGAAAAATAGTTCTTTTAGATAGAAAATATTACATTTAAATATTTCCTGACAAATTAAAGAAAAGACAATTTCAGAACAAATAGGCTTTTTCACTTTTTAGGCATTAACCACTGAGCATCGTGGGAATAGAAGTGAAACATTGTCAGACACTGAAAGCCTCATTGATAGCCACAGAACACCGTCATACACGGTGGCAGAAGATGAGCCTGTCAGGTGTGAAGGCAGTCAGATATGACTGGAAAAGGTCTGCCTTGTTAAATAGGTTCAAAAATAATAATGTAAATGGAGTAAAGCCGTCAGTGTTGTTTTCCGCTGAATGCACATAGTAAATGAATAGAAGATTCAGATAGTATATATTTTTCTCTTGCATTCTATTCCATTGCATTCTAATGTTGGATAAAGCCTATATTTGCTGATGTATTACAACAAAATGAGAAGAAACAACTACAAATATCTATTAATAATTGGAACTTTGAGTATATGAAGTATGAATCTATAAATTTTAGAAATCATCAGTAGTGAACTGGACTGTATTAAAATTGATATGCTGAGCTGAAATGGGCTGGCAATGCCATTTTGAATCAGAAGATGTGCCGAGAAATGCAGTTGATATATAATCAAAAACAATGGTACTGAAGGAAGAAGCCCAAGCTTCATTGAAAGCATTAGCCAAAGCAAAGTTCTGGGAATTGATGGAATGTTAGTTTAAGTGTTTCCACAAGCTGGTGAAGCACTGAAAGCACTCACTCAATTATACCACTCTGCCAACTAACTGGCAAAGATCCATATTTGTACCCATTCTGAAGAATAGAATAGTGACTAAACAGAATATAGTTGGTATTACATATAATTAAATGTTGCTGAGAATATTAAACAACGGTTGTAGCCATGCCTTGAGAGGGTACTTCTAAAGGTTCAGGCTGACTCAGAAGAGCTAGTGCATAAGAAATCTCATTGTTGATGCCAGATGGACCTTGGCTGTAAGCAGAGAATTTCAGAAAGATGCTTTCTTATGGACCATTGTCTATGAAAAAGCATTGGAATGGGATCATAACATCTCCATATAGCATTTAGAATAACGGGAGCCTCAGACCACTTCCTTTTGCTCATCATGGATCAAAAAGCAGGTGTAGAAATAGGACAAAAGAGTAGTGATGCAGGGCTTAGAATCCAGAATGGTATGCGTCGGTGTTGAATCTTCCCACCAAAAGTATTCCATCTGTATACTGAGGAAAGTATATGAACTAAAACAACTCCATCAAGATCAAAGGAAATCTTAATAACACTTCTGATGTAGCAATGAAAAACCTTGCTTGTTGAAAGTGAAGAGGAATTGAAGCAGTTTTTGCTGAGGTTTGCATCTTTCGGTGTCGATTAACTCAATTTAAAGAAAACCGATAGGTAACATCACGATAAATGGAGAAAAGATTGATGTTCTCAAGGAATTCATATTTCTAGGATCCACAATCTATGCTTATGGAAGCAGCAGTCAAGAAATCGTAAGATGCGTTGCACTGGGTAAACCTGCTGCACAAGCCTTTATACAGTTGAAAACCAAGGATGTTACTTTGAGAACTGATGTGCGCCTGACTCAAACCATGATGTTTTCAATTGCCTCATTGCATGTGAGAGTTCAACTTTGAATAAGGAAGACCTAAAAATAATAGATGCATTTGATTTTGGTGTTGATGAAGAATATTGAAAGCACCACGAACTGCTAGAAGTACAAATAAGTCTCTCTTGGACAAAGTGCATCCAGAATGTTCCTTAGCATTGAGGAGGTCGAGCTTTCCATCCATGTATTTTAAACATTCTCTCAGGAGAGATCAGACTCTGGAAAATGACATCCTGAATGGCAAAGTGAAGGGCATTGAAAAACAGGAAGATGATCAATAATATGATTTGACATGGCGACTGCAATGATGGGCTTCAACATGACAATGATTTTGAGGATAGCCCAGGACTAGCAAGAGCTTCCTCTGTTTTATCCAGAACACTATAAGTGGGATTCAACTCAGTGGTGCCAAACAGCACAACAAACTCCAAATCATGGAGAGTCTTTGCCCACCCCATTGAGACAACTATGGATTGCTATCAAGAAAACAATACATATAAAAGAAAAACAATTATTACAAGAATAAAGGGCAACAGAGATCCACTTATAATCAGACAATGAAATATTCTAAATATTAATCTTAATATGTTGAAAAGTATACAAAATTAAAATGGAACATGTAAACATCAATGGCCTAGGCTTTTGTGGGCAGCAATTAAAGGAAAATGTTATATTCATTATTAAAAAGAACATTTAGAAATTTATCTTGGAGTACAATGCTACATGGTAGTCCAATTAATACAAACCTTATTTTAAATTATGCCTAAAATACTACATCTAATGATGAAGAAATTAAAGAATTCTATTTACTTCCTCAGGCTTAAAATAATTAGACAAACAATCAAAATGTGGTGATAATTAATGGCGACTGGAACATACAAGTTGGAAAAAACAGGAAGGAGCACTACTTCAATATTTTCCAAAATATGGCCTGATGATAGAAATTAAGTTGCAGGTAACAATAGAATTTTGAAATATCAAAATATTCTTCATTGAAAATAACTTTTTCCTAAAACATAAACAGCACAATGCACCTAATCTCAGCAGATGGAATACACAGGAATCAGCTTAACTATGTCTGTGGGGAAAATAATGGTGAAGGTCAATATCATAAGCCAAAATAAGGCCAAAAGTCCAATGTGGGGCAGATCATAAATTGCTCATATGTAATCCAGGGTGAAGGTGAAAAAAACATTAAAACATGATCATGAGACAAAAATATGACCTTGAGTATATTCCATGTGAATTTAGAGAATATCTCAAAAACAGATTTATGATTTGACCTCACCATTGTGGGATGATATCAAGAATATTAAAGGGACCCTGGTGGCATAGTGGCTTAAGTTGGGCTAAAAACTAAATGTCTGTACTTCAAAATCAATCACCAGTCATTTCTTGGACAAAGACAGGCCACTCTACTTCTGTGAAGAGGTGCAGTGTAGGAAAATCACAGATGCACTTCTACCCTGTCCTGTAGAGTCATTATGAATCAACATTGACTGGATGGCAGTGAGTTTAGAGGCTTTATAAAATTATTATCAAAAATATTATATACAGATAAACAAAAGATCACTGAAGGGATTGGAAAGGAAGAAAGGATTTAATTGAGTTTCAGAAGAGAATCTGAACCTTGCTCTTGAATGTAGAGTACTTAACACATGTGGAAAATTAAAATATGAAATTCCAAAACTAATCAGGAAATTTCAAAGGATGGTTTTAGAAGATAAAGCAAAATATTCAAATGAGTATATAAAAATCTGCACTTCGCCAAACAGGATGAAAGATATCCCAACAGAATGTATAAATTATCTAACAATATTATTAATATCACATTCAAGTAAAACTTTTTTGAATTAAATTTAAAATCGGTTGTTGCTGAATAAATTTAAAATGGTTGCATCACTATAGTGATAGAGGGCTTATTTTCAAATTGTTTTCAAAAGAAAACATGGACTGCTGACTTCAAAGTGATATTAGCTGAAAACAGAATGCCAGAGGGATGCTTATTGGTTTAATTGTCTTTTTAAAAGCACTGTACTGCTAATAATAAATAAAGCATTACGCTGTATGTGTCATTACAAAGGATGGATAACATGATGAAAACTGTGGTCACAGAGCTCTTCATGGTTTTCATGTGGAGCCTGCACAAAGACCAGGAACACAGAACACGGGGCGACTGGGTGGCTGACATGAGGAAACGCCAGAGTTGTGCCCTTTTCACCGTCCATAGGCGGTCAGTTGGATGAGCCAAAAACCTGAGATGCTGGACGATATGAAGGAGTGTGTGGCATCAGGCTAGGAAGAGGATTTACTTTTTTAAATGTGATGTTAAAATGTCACAACTTTGCCGGCTGCATGCAAATAGGACTTGAAGCATTTGCTGAGAAAAAGCAAAGACTGCCTTCAGTACGGATTACAGATCCATGTAAAGAAAAGCAAATTCCTCACAACGGAGCCAGCTAACACCATCATGGTCAACAGAGGAAAGGATAAAATGAGCAAGAGTTTCATTTTATTAATCTCTCCTCAGTAAATGCTCATGGAAGCAGCAGTGAAGACTGCATTGGATAAATATGCTGCAGAAAACATCTTTAAACTTTAAAACTTTAAAGAACAAAGATATCACTTGAAGGAATAAGTTTCAATGGATCAAGGGAATGATAGATTCGATTATGTGCAGGTGAGTTTATGATAATGAATAGGAAAAGGATGGAAGAATTGGAGCATTTGACTTGTGTTTTTAGCCAATGATATTGAAGGAGCTATGAACTACCAGAAGAACAAATAAGCTGTCTTGGAAGAAAAATACAGATTGCATGCTATTTAGCAAAATGATGTCCAAACTTCAGCCTAAATACTATGCACATTTTATCAGGAGAGACCAGTCCCATATAAAGACATTATTTTTTGAAAAGTAGAAGGTCACTGCAAAAGACAAAGACTCTCAATGAACTACATTTTCATAATAACCACAATAACATGTTCAAATTTAACAATTATGTGGGTGATGGAGGGCTAGGCAGTGCTTCTTTCTGTTGCACTTTGAGGTCTTTTTTAGTTTAACCAGTGGTGAGATTTAACCAGTTTACACCATGTGGCAGAACACTTTTGTTGAGTTAGACCAGCTGGGTATTAAAATGGCGCTTATAATCAGAGTTCTCTCTAATATGGGCTGCTGGGTAGCCACTCAATGGGAAAATCACAAATTTACATTACTTATTTTTAAAGGTTCAACTCTGCAACAGTGTATTCTGGGCGCCTTTAGTAATGTTCATTCTGTCATCTCAAATACCCCAAACCAAAAGCTCTGCCAGTCACTGGATGCCAAGTCATTGCAATCCTCTACAGCAGGGTAGAATTGACCCAGTGAATTGCTGAGACTGTAACTTTATGGGAGTAGAGAGCCCTGTTTTTTTCCCAAGCGGAGGTTTTGAGCTGTTGACCTTGCTTTCACAGCCCAGTGGGAAACTATGCTTGTAATATTTCTTTATTCATGTCATAGAACATATTATAATTTTAATGAAATAGTATATTTATATACCCTATGTTTGTTACTTTAGCAAACAACCATATAATGGAAAGAGGAAAAATGCCAAACAACCAGAGGGCGACATGATGTCACTTTTTACAGCTTTGTGTTTATACCTCCAATTCCCATGAGATACTATAAAGCGAACTATGTAATTCTTGAGCGTATTCAGAGTTAAAAATCTTGTCAGAATAATTGCTCTAAGTTCAGCAGAAGCAGAACAGCATTTTCAAAGATGAACATAATAGGTTCAGAGGACAGAAGTCACCTGTTTACTATATCTCAAGCACAATGACTACTGGTCTAATGGGCCTTTCAAAACTTTAACGAAGTCCTCTGCACCAGATTAATTCAATGCAATGTGTCTTTTCATTGTTTGCCTCCTGCTTCCATGAGCATTGGTTGTGGAGCCAAACAAAATGTTATCCTTGACCAATCCAAACTTTTCTCTGCTTATCATGATGCTAACTCTTGGTGCAGTTGTGAGGATTTGGTTTTTTTGAGGATTTGGGTTTTTTTGAGGATTTGGGGTTTTTTTACACTGAGTGTTTACTGAAGGCTAAAATCCTTCCTCTTCATTAGCAAGTGCTTCAAGCCCTCCTCACTTTTCAGCCAGTAAATTTGTGTCATCTGCACATCACAGGTTGTTAATTAAGCTTTCATTCAATCCTGATAGAACAATCTTCATATAAGCCAACATCTCTAATTATTTAGTCAGAATATATATAGAATAAGTATGATGAGAGGCTATAAACCTGACACACACATTTCCTGATTTTAAAGCATGAAGTGTTTACTTTTTCCATTCTGACCCATCTGCAGGTTCCACGTGAGCACATTTATGTTCTGCAGTTTCCATTCTTCTCCAGGCTGTTCAGTGTAATAATCCAGAGTCCGATGCCTTCGCATATTAAATGAAATGAAAGCCATTACCTTTCTGGAATTTTCTGCTTTCAGTCAGTATCCATCAGATGTCAGCAGTGACCTCCCTTGTTCCGAGTCCTCTTCTGAGTCCAGTCTGATTTTGGCAGCTCCCTGTCAATGTACTGCTGCATTGCACTGCAGCAATCTACTGTTGTTAGATGGTTTTCAGACTGAATTTACTTGCATTTGATATCAATGATATAGTTCTAGAGTTTGAGCATTCTGTTGGATCACCTGTCTTTGGAATGGGTGCAAATATGGATCTTTTCCATTTTCTTGGCCAAGTAGGTGTCTTCCAGGTGTTTTGTTTGGAAAAGTGAGTTCTTGCAGCACTTTGTCAGCTTTTAGAAACATCCCCCCAGCTCTGAGAGCCTTATATGAGCTCATGTCCTCAGTATAGCTTCAGTTTCTTCCTTCGGTTCCATTCCACTGGTTCCTGCTCATATGCTACCTCTTGACATGATTCAGTGCCAAGTGGTTTTTGTTGCACCATGTTGCTGTGAATGATTTTAATCTTTTGATGCTTTTGCATCATTCAATATTTTGTCATAGAATCTTTAAATATCACAAATTGAGGCTTGAATATTTTTCATTGGTTCTTTCAGTTTAACATGGGAGTGGGGTTTTTTTCTTTCTAGTTTTCTAACATTAGGTCTTTGACACTTCATTGTCATACTCTGTCTTTTCTGTCTGTCCTTTGAAGTTTTCGGTTCAGCTCTTTGCTTTATCATTTCTTCCATATGCCTCAGCCACTCCACTATTAAAAGAAACTTACAGATTCTCTTCTGACATCAAAGCTGATTTTTTTCTCTCTTTTATGATGATTTTGTTTTTTCATATATAATGTTCTTGATCTCATCTCACATCTCATCAGACCTTCTCTCATTTAAGATCGTATCAAATATGTTATTGAGATGTTCTTAAAATTCAAATAGGATATACTCAAGGTAATATTTTTGCTCACATAAACTTGTTTTAACTTTCTTCAGCTTCAACCTTATCTTGCATAAAAGCAATTGATTACCTGCTCCACAATTGGCTCCTGGTATGGTTTTAGCTGCTGACAGTAAGCTTCTTTATCATCTCTTCCTATAGATGTAGTCATTTTGATTTCTGTGCATTCCATCTGGTAAAGCCCATGTGTATAGTCTCCTTTTGTCTTGTTGAAAAGATGCATCTGTAGTGGAAAATGTATTGGATTTGAAAAATTCTATCATTCTATATCCAGTTTCACTTCATTTAGCAAGGTCATATTTTCCAATTTTTATTCCTTTCTCTATTCTAACTATTGCACTCCAATCATTAATTATTATTAATATATCTTGATTGACTTTCATCCTGTAGACGTTGGCAATTCTTTAATTTCTCATCACCAGTTTTAATGGCTGGTGTAATGCATAAATCCAAATAATAGTTGGTTGTATTGACTGAATTTCCTTGAACACAGATAGAAGTAATCCTATCACAGACCGCATTGCACTTTCACATAGATCTTGGAATGTCCTTTTGGTAATAAATGCATTTTTACCTTAGTAAATTATATTATTTTCTGAATCAAGGTGGCCAAGACAAGTCAATTTCAGCTCACAAAAGCCTAAAGTATTGATATTTATCCATTCCATCTTCAACAAGTTCTAAATTTGCTAGATACATATTTTGTACATTCCAAGTTCTGATTATTGATTGGCGTTTGAAGCTGTTTCATTTCTATCTGAATTGTGCCCGATCAGCTACTGAAGGTGCCAAGGCTTCACTCCTGCTAACGTTACTCCCTCTAGGTAATTCTGGTCAAGTCTTACTTGGAGAAGGCAGCGACTTCTCACTCATATTTGAGTGCTAGCCAAGGTGAGCCCCTCAGATTGGCTCTGATCATTAAATCTGATAATTCTCTGCTTCTATTCATTAGGACTTCAGTATATACAATGTTTCAATGCTGTTCATGAGTTTTCAGTGGATGATTCCTTCTAGTTAGGCAATGTATTCCCTTTTCAGAGTCTATTGATACTCTGGAAGCTCTGCTATAATCTGTCCACTTGGGTGACCCTGCTGATATTTGAAATACCATTAATAAAGCTTCCAGGCTTGAAGGTGAACAAGCAGCCATCTAGCTCAGAAGCAAAAAAGCCCACATAGAAGAAGCACACCAGCCGGTGCGATCACGAGGTGCCCAAGGGACCAGGTATAAGGCACCATGCAAAAAAAAAAAAGAATATATGTATGTGTGTGTATATATATATATATATACAATATACACTATACAATATACCATATTGAATGAAGGGGGAAGTGCAGAGCGGAGACCCAAGGCCCAAGTGTCGGCCAATGGAGATCCCCTCATAGAGGGGTTTAGGAGAGGAGATGGGTCAGTCAGGGTGCGAGGTAGTACCGATGAAGAACACAGCTTTCCCCCAGATCCTGGATGCTTCCTCCCCCCAACTACCATGATCCGAATTCTACCTTGCAGGGCTGGATAGGGCAGAGGTTATACACTGGTACATATGAGGGCTAGAGGCACAGGGAATCCAGGGTGGATGATACCTTCAGGACCAAGGGTGTGAGGGGCGATGCTGGGAGAGTGGAGGGTGAGTGGGTTGGAAAGGGGGAACTGATTACAAGGATCCACATGTGACCTCCTCCCTGGGAGAGGGGCGGCAGAGATGGGGGGGAAGGGAGACTCCGGATAGGGCAAGATATGACAAAATAACTATGTATAAATTACCAAGGGCACATGAGGGAGGGGGGAGCGGGGAGGGAGGGGGGAAAAAAAAGAAAGAGGACCTGATGCAAAGGGCTTAAGTGGAGAGCAAATGCTTTGAGAATTATTGGGGCAGGGAATGTATGGATGTGCTTTATACAATTGATGTATGTATATGTATGGATTGTGATAAGAGTTGTATGAGCCCCTAATAAAACGTTTAAAAAAATAAAGCTTCCAACCACACAGCAGCACACAACCCAATACAGCACCACCGACTAACAGATAAATAGTGGTTTGGTTGGTTTTTTTTTTTGTCTTTCATCATATTATACCCACAAAGAAACAAAAGACAGTGACCCAAGTCACAACCTCTCCTAATGTGAGAATTCATAATATATTTCAAATTAATTTGTTGAAAAGAAATTCCTCCTAAATGGGATTATAACTACTGGCATAGAGGCTAGAATTCCAATGTATCATCAAAGGACTGATGGCTTGAAGGGGCTTATTAATGAATTATATCTCAGTATTTAATAGCAATAACATCTCTGAATTAAGTTATTAATAATTAGAATCCAAGTTACTTTCTACTGACTAAAATATAGTTTGGTCAAGTACATTGTTATTCTTCCCTATCAACAACTGGATAGGATTAAAAAATAGTTATACCAAGGTGGAGAATTGAAAGATATATCATTGCTACAGTCTTTTCTTCCCAATATAGGGAAGATTCAAATTCTATGTATAGAAAAGGGAAACCTAAATTTATGCTTGAATTTGCTAACTTAATCTAGGTGAAGGGATTACAGGATTCATTTATGTGGGTTTGTACACTGTTGTCCATTTACTCAATTTTTCACACAAGTTAAACTGATTTTTATGAGTATTTAGGAGAAGAATTGTATAACCTTCTCCTGTCAATATTATAGAACCAAAAATTGGTAGCATTATTCTTCTTAAAAGAATAACAACTTAAAAAAATAACAACTAAAAATTATCTTCAAAGCTATAACTTAATTACGCTTGCTTTTAAGTATCTCCTATAAGCCTATTTTATTGGTGTATATTAAATAACAAAACATAAGTGATAACAGTAATAATAACTATGGTTTTTCTGCAGTTAAACTATTTTAACCAATCACCATTTAGTCCACCCCTGTATTAAGAACCTGATGACATGTCTTTTGTACAAATGAAAATATATACTCTGTTTATCGCATCTATCACATTATTAATTTATCTAATGATTTATAATAAAGAAGTTAATGATTTTAGTGTAATGTTATATTTACACATGGGGTTAATTTTCAATTGTTTGGGCTATTTTACCCTGGTCTAGTGTCAATAGTTAACTTGAAGATTTTTGTTTCAGAAATAAATGTATGTTAGATGTTAAATAGCGTGGTATAAAACATTTTGTTTGTTTCTGAGATACCTTTTGGACAAATGCTAACATCTTATTGTGTTATACATTATTGCATTGGATAGAATCTTTTAAATGTTAATTTAATATATAAATTGGGTTTCCAAGTCTGCAAATCTTTTATTGCAACATTTTTGTACATAATTCACTTAAAATAGATTTTAATAATCCAATCACATCAAGGAGAGTTGTGCAATAATAACTACAATCATTTTTCATACATTTTCTTCATTCTTGTACTCATCATTATTGGAATTATATTTTACAACATTACAGACCATTACTCAATAAAACGTGTTTGAATATGTTTATGGGTATACAATAAATAATTGATTATCTGTGTCCCATTAGTGTTACTTACATCTAAACATTTTAGTGTGATGTTAAAAAAATTATTATGTAATCAAAACCAAAATATGTTACCAAAATCCACATAAAATAATTTAACCTAGTATTTAAATTGAGATAAATTTCTATTGTAATCTAAAATTTGTGAATGTACTAGTAGGGAAACTAATGCTTTCTACTAGAAACATGGCAAACCTTTGAAATACCACTTGTTCCTGATCCTTATATCATCAAAAATAGAAAATAGGTTATTTAAATTAAAATATTTTATAATAGTTGAAGTATTATTATTTAGAAACCATTAATAACAAGTTTTGTAGTCCTAAATAAAGTAGCAGTCTGAGTCACCACTTGCACAGAATGCAGCAAACCTCTATCTTTTTAAACTGTGTGTCAACTACATAATTGATATCAGTTGGTGACAGTTTAATGATTACACGGGCACTTTTGTTAACTGTATGACAGGCTGATTACTTTTATTTATTTATTTTTTAAAACAGTGCTTACTTGATACAATCAAGTTTTCAAGAGAGAGCGAGCCATCATCAAAACAATCAAGCAGGAGCACTGTTTATATATCTCATGTGCTCAGTGATAAAGAATTTTTGTCTTGATAAAGAATATACTTGGATGCTAAAATTAGCATGATTACTAATTTGTTGAGGTACAATTGATGGTACATGGTGTGCTAAATTGAATTGTCTAAAGAAACAAGCCAGTGACATGCATTTATATACAAGAAAGAACTTCATATTTAGAATCAACTTTACATGAAGAAAATGCTCCAGCCCACCCAAACTCAGGTTCATAGGTTCTATGCTAGATGGAGCCCTCTTCAGACTCCTCTAACTGCAAGCTGATGTGGTCGACATTGATGGGGGAGCTGGCAGATCACAGGCCTGTGGGTACTGAGTTGCAAGGACCCAAGGTCAGTGGAAATGTGACAGGTTGTCCACAGTCCTCAAGTTTAGGAAGCCCACATCTGGAGGGGGATAAACAGGAGGTTTGCACAAAGTCAAAACTAGAAGGCAAAGGGGCAAAGAGAAAACTGCTCACAGCATCTCTCACTCTTATACCAAAGACCATATCCACCAAGAGGTGTCATCAGACTACCACGTGATTGGCACATTCACACAAACTCAAATTGACATACATAAAATATAACTGCCACTCAGAGTTCTATCATTTTAAATTATTTTATTATATTTAAATCCAAGCTTTGGTGACGTAATTACAGGGCCCTTTAATGCCTGTATAAAGGGCTACAGCTCATTGGTGAGGGCCAAGTATAGCCATTTAATAAAAGAGTTGCTGACCAGGGATATGCAAAGGACTGCCAAGCAGTGCTGATGGTGCTCCTGATGCTACTGCTGATGTTGAGGAACATAAATTTTTGTAGAACTAATTCTAACAATCATGCAATTTTCTCTGGCTGTGCTCAACAACCCAGGTTTCAAAGCTTAATTATATTAACAAGGCTCATTGTAATCAAGAGTTAATTGTACTTATAAATAAAATGGTGAATTCAGCTCTAATTAAGTCAGTTTTATATGAACATCTCCTTTTTTTATGACGTGTCGCTTGCTTAATATAACCTTAAATGTTTGGCTTTGAACACATTTATTATCTCCCTTCATCCCTTCACATTTTCTCTATCCCATTTCATCTTAGCAACTCTTTTCCCCTCATATCTCAATCGGCTTCCAAGAGAATGACAAAGCTATTCACAGCTCCACCGAGAAGCCTTCCTTTACTCGCCCTTGTGCCTTTGCTCCTTCGTTTCCTTCTCTAACTTTCACTTCTCATATAGTACCTAACAAAACAGTTGATTTCCCAGATAACAATTACTCCCCACTTTGTAGGAAGAAAATATTAAAAGGAATCATACACACCATTTGACACTAAATCATTAACACAAGATGTAACAGTGTCTACGAAAATAATATTTAATAGCCTAATTTCAAAAAATGAATAAAATAAATGAGGGATAAACTCTGTTTATAGAAATTCATGTGAGAAAGCATTTGACAATATCCAATATTAATTCATTATAAAGATAAAACCATCCATGAATTTCCTGAACTTAACAAAAGCACTTCAAAAGAACTAAAGCTAAAATTTGTGGTTAAAACAGAATTATGTCCCTTAAAATTAAGACAAAGGTAAAAATATCATCTGCTAGAGAGAGGGGGGGTCATCTGCCACCACATTTCGTCATCATTCCATTAAAGGTGCTCTGTTGGTAGGTGCTGTCGGATCAGTTGCAACTCATGGAAACCCAAGTACAGCAGAGTGAGGCACATTTTGATGGTGCACTATCCTTATGATTGCCTTTGTGTTTGAGGTCGTTGTTAGAGCCATGTCAATCTAGGTAGTTGAGGATCCTGCTCTTTTTTGCTGTCCCTTCACTCCAACTAAGCGGGATGTTCTTCTCCAGGGATTGCTATTCCCTAATAATATAACCCAAGTATGTGAAATGAAGTTTCTCCATCCTTCCTTAGAAGGGACTTTCTAGTTGTGTGTCATTCAAGACAGATTTGCTTGCCTTTATGGCAGTTTACGGGACTGTCGCTATCTTTTGCCCACACCATAGCTAAAGGCATCGATTTCCCTGCAGACTTCTTTATGTATTTTCCCACCTTCGTATGCATATGAGGCAACTGAAAATGCCATGGCTTTAGTAAGGCACAGCGTAGTCCTCAAGCTCACATCTTTATCCTTTCACACTGTAAAGAATCCTTGCATAACATGTTTGCCCAATATCAAGCTGTGATTGATTCATTGACTGTGGCTTCCCTGAGCCTGGATTGCAGATCCAAATAAGATAAAACCCTTGGCAAGTTCAACCCTTTTGGTCTCTTTTTAGAATGATAGTGTCTATTGGTACAGCGTGATAATTTCTGTTTTCCTTGCATTGAAGTCTAATGGATGTGGAAGGTGGCAGTCTTTTCTTTTTATCACCAATGGTTCAATCCATCCTCACTTTCAGCAAGAAAGGTTGTGTCTTCTTCATGTTAGAGGTTGTTAAAAGGCGATCCTCCAATTTTTATGCTGTTCTTCCTCATGTACGTCAGCTGCGCAGATTATTTTCTCAGAATGTGCTTTGAATAAGCATGTTGAAAGGACACACCACTGACACACCTCTTTGCTGAGCTTAACCCGGGCAGGATCCCCATGCTCTGTTTGAATGACTACCTCCTGTGTTAGGTGGAGTTCCCACATGAGGACAATGCAGTTTTCTGTAATTTTCATTTATTATCATGGCATAGCTCATTATGATCCATCCAGGTAAAGGCCTTTGCATAGTCATTGGAACATAAGTTAACACATTTCTGGTGTCTCTGCTTTCACCCAAGATCCATTTGAGGTCAGCAGTGATATCTCTAATTTCATACACTCTTTGAATCTGGCTCAAATTTCAGTCATCTCCCTGTCAATGTATTGCTATAATCATATACTATCTTCAGCAATATTTAACCCCTTGGGATATTCATGATATTCATAGATAATTTCCAAATTGGGGGTCATTTTCTTTGGTATAAGCAGAAATATGGGTTTCTCCCATTCAGTTGGTCAGTTAGTTGTCTTCCAAATTTCTTAGCATAGTTGGTGAGTACTTCCAACACTGCACAACTTGTTGTAACCTTCCCACTTAGATTTGAAAGCTGATGCCTCCAGCATAGCTGTCATCTCTTCCTTCAAGGACATAGATTCTTGACAGTATGCTATTTCCGGAAATTGTTGAATGTTGAAGAACTTCTTGGTTGGTACAGGGATATTGTGTATTTCGTCCATCTTCATGTGATGCCTGCTACATCATTCAATATTTTCTGCATAGACTCTTTCTAATACTAACTTGAGACTTAAAATTTTCCTCAGAGAATATGCTAGACATATTCTTTCTCCCCTTTTGTTTCTAAATTCAGGGCAGTCAGTGCCTAGTGAAATATACCTACTAACTACTAATTACATGTGGCTGATATGTGCTTGAAATATGGCTAATCCAAATTAAGCAGTTTAAACCAACAGCCACCATGCTAGAGAAACACAAACCTTTCCAGTCCAGTAGAGTTATAGTCTCAGAAACCCACAAATCAGTTCTGCCCAGTTTACTACCAATGACAATGTGCATAAAAATACTCAAAGATGGGCTAATCAAAACATATAACTTGTGTAAAAGCATATAGAGGAGAATTTATAAACAACAAAATAAATGGGAATATAATCTCAATAAAAAATACAAAAATTGTTGATATGATAGCTCTATATCTATATTTTTGGTGCAGTCTAGTCAAAATAAAAATAACAAGACTACTATACAAATAGAAACTCATAAAATGATTCTAATTTTTAAAATGCAAAGGATCTTAAATGACAAAATATATGAACATAACAGTGTTAAGATATTATTCCATTTTAGCATGAAAGTATATTTAATTAAGGCTGTGGTATTGGCCTAAGGACAAGCATAAATCAGTGACACAAAGTGAAATATGAAGAAATGCATCTATACACATAGTATCCATTGATTTGCGAGTAAATTGTAGTTAATTATGTGAAAGGACTCTTCTGAACAATTTGTGTTCAAATGATTGCTTATCGACATGCAAAAAAAGAGAAAGTGACTTATTTTGGCTAAATACAATGTTCATACAAAATAGATCTCATATTTAAACTAAAGACATATATTTATAACTTTGCAAGGAGAACTAATAAGAAAAAACTTTGGGTATTGAATTATTTAAAAAGGCATCAAAAACATTGGGAGAAATATTTGTAGTCATATATTTGATAAAAAGTCTTACACCAAGAATGTACAAAAAACAGTTCCAAAACAGTTATTAGAAGACAAAATTAATATGATTTAAAATAGAAAAAAGTTTAGTTAGGAAATGCAATTAAATATCACTGCATACTCCTTAAAAAATGGCTAAAATTATGACCCTGTCAATGTTATAGAGAAGACACAGAGTGACTGGGACCCTCCTACATCATTAAATCAGAAAACCAAACTCACTGTGAAGTCAATTCTGACTCATAGCAACTGTCTTTATTGTCATAGAAAATCTCAACTTTCCCCCTTGTTGATTTTGAACTGCTGATCTTCTGGTTAACAGCCCAACTCATAACCTACCATAACCCTAAGCACACTAAATTTGATAGCTAATTTGGAAACTACAGTATGTGTTTTATAAAACCATATGCAAGCTTGCCCTACTGTCCATACCTGCCTGATTCGGAGATGGTCCATTTTAGACCTAGTGGCATGGCAAAATAAAACCAGACTCTATAAGATTTATAAACTTTGGACATGTGGTCAAAAGAAGCTAGTCCTAGGAGAAGGACCTAAAGCTTGGTAAATTGGAGGAACAGTGAAAAAGAGGAATGTCCTAAATGAGATGAATTGATACATGGCTGCAACAATGGGCTCCAACATGAGAACAATTGTGACGATATCGCAGGCCTGGACATGGTTTAGCTCTGTTGTGCGTAAATTTCCCATGAGTCACAACTGAGTGGATTGCACCTAACAACAACAATGCGGTAGCAACAATGACCCGTCCCCTGGGTAGAGTCTCCTATACCCTGTGTGCATGCTCCTACCCAATAATATGGTAGGATTTTCAAAGGCTATGGTTACAAAAGTCAAGCCAAATTCACTGCACCATACCCCCTATATGATACACTGAGGTCCTAAATCCTGTGCCTGTGAATCTGATTTTCTTTGGGAAAACAGGATCTTTCCTTTGAAGACAGCATCAGTTAAATCCTGTTGAGCAGGATGAATGAGTCCTACTCCTTTGCTCTCTTGAGTAATGTCTTATTAATGGGAAGGAAAACACAAAAGCAAATCTAGAAGAGAGTCACACGCAGGGAGAAGGTAGAGGTCAGGGGAAGATGTAGCTTAAAGGCAAGGAGCTATAAAGATTTCTAGGAATTCCAGAGGCTGGAAGTAACAAGAAGACTTCTTGTCATGTAGCAGATAGAGAAACATATATCCGATGGCGCTCTGAATACATGCTTCTAATCATCATAATTATGAGAAACTAAATCACTGTTTTCAGCTCACCGACTTTGTGATTTTTTGTTACGGGAACACTTTTTAATTTAAAGCTATATATTCAATTTTTTTTTACAAAACAACTTTATCACTTTCAAAGTACTCTCCATTACACTTAATATATTTGTCAAATTTGTGATTCCATTCTTGGAAATATTTTCAAATTTTGCTGGCAGCTTCTCCCATGTTGTTTTTTTTTCTTCACTTCTACTATGTCATCAAATCACTGTCCTTTCACGTCTCTCTTCATTCGCAGAAACAAAAGGAGTCGCACAGAGTTAGGTCAAGTGAGTAAGGTGTGTAAGGCAAGAGAGGCATGCTGGGTTTTTTTTGTCCAAAACTGGTGCATTGATATGGCTTCATGAGCAGATGCATTGTCATGGTGGCAAAACCAGTCCCCATCTGCCACAAATCAGGCCATTTTTGTCACTAACTGTTACACAATCTTTTCAGAACCTCTAAGTAGAAATCTTGATTAACAGGCTGACCTGGTGGAATGAACTCCAAGTGCACTATGAGTCAACATTTCTGTCTGCTCAGGAAGTTAACAGAGGTCCAGAATGAGGTATGCCATCAATTGACAAACCACTTTTTTTTTAAAGAATAACATTCTCACACACTTCAGTTTTTCCCACAGTGCTGTGTCCAACATAACATCAGTTTCTGCAGCTTTTTTTCCTGAGCAGGAAACAAAATTCCACAGCCACATGCTGTTCTCTTAAATCAGTCATCACAAAAACAAGTTTCCAGCAAAACTGCTTTCACGACAAAATTCACTGTGACCAGATAACCGTCCCAGGTGATGCCACTGGGTACACTAACTCAGAGCAAGTTGCTTGATGCTCACCTAGTGGGATAAATGCGTACTATGAAAGCACTGCTCCACCCAGCACAATTGTGGGTTCTTTTGTTATCCCCGCATATGTTTTTTTTATTTTGGGGGGTAATAAAACCAGGACTGATGAAACTATAGAGTCAGCAAGTGGAATAAAAGTTTTGAGGAAGGGGGACACAGATAGAGTGATGGGGTGAAGGGGTGATGATATTATAGGGTACATATAGAAAAAGAATATTTGGAAATTGCTTGTGGTAGTAAATGTACAACTCTGCTGGATGTGATTGCACTATGGAATGATTTGGAAGAAAAAAAAGAGTTCTAAAACCAACAACAAGAAGGAAAATTCAATAGGTTCTTGATAGCAGATAGGTCTACCTGCTCCCATAAATCTTCACAGAATCAACCCAGTGAGAGTGAGTTTCAGATGTATTTTCTGGGAAGGAATACAAAATATAAAGTGCATGGTTAATATAAACATATTACTCATAATCAAGACAATATATAAACTTTATGTAATATATGTAATAGTGTGTTCATGCTATGTAACTTAATATTAGTTAAAATGCACTTGTTATGTTATCAGGCTTTAGTAGCCAGTGTGTCGCTAATATACTGGAAATACGGTATTTTAAATGCCAGCAAGGTCATTAACAGTGGACAGAGTTCAGTAGAGCTTCAGACTAAAATAGACTATAAAGAAATGTCTAGCAATCTGCTTCCATGAATTAGCCAATGAAGAGTGAATCACAACAGGCATTATCTACAGGCCTAAAGAATAATCTGCCTGTATCAGGAAACACGCATGCAGAGTGACCTGATAGACTTGAACAAATCAAAGATTGTGAAGAGCGTTCAGGACTGAGAAGCATATTTTTGTGTTGTGTATGAGACTGTCATTAGTTCAAGTCAATTCAAGACAACTAAAAGCAAAACATGGCGCATTATACTGTCCATGATATTTGAATTATGCATTTTATATTCCTATATAGTTATCCAAAATGTAAGTATTGCACACTGTACATTGCATATGTTTGTGTGGAGAGGACTAACGTTTCTGCTTCTATACAGTTGTTGCTCTTATTGCTAAGTGCCATAGGTTCCAACCCATATGGACTCTTTGCATAACAGAAGGAAGCACTGCTGAGCGCTGTTTCATCCGTAGTTGTGGTCCGGCTCTACCTTCTCTTGTTTCCATGCTTGAGCCCCTTGTTGTAGCCACTTTCTCAATCCTTCTCAGTGGGAAGGGTTTTCTCTTTTTTCTGCCCCTCTAAATTAACAAGCATCATGTCCGACTCCAGAAACTTGTCTCAACTGTCAAAATGTCCGAAATATGTAAGGTGACGACTTAACATCCTTGCCTCAAAAGAGTCCTCTGGTCATGCTTCTTTGACGACGGATTCGTTTGTCCTTTTTGTCAGTCCATAGTACTTTGAATAAAAATTTCCCAGCACCAAATTCAAATACATAAAATATTCTTTGGCCTTCCTCATCCAATGTCCGACTTTCACATGTATATGAGGCCGTTGAAAATAACTTGTCTTCTTGTGCCAGGTGACCTTAGTCCTCAGAGTAACAGCCTTGCTTGTCAGCTGTCTCTCTTGCAGCCATCAAGTTGATCCTGACTCATGGCAACCCATAGTGTAGACCTGCCCATGTGAGTTTCTGAGATTGTAAATGCTCATGTGAGTAGAAAGCCCCATATTCCTCCCACTGTGCAGCTGGTGGTTTTGAACTGCTGACCTGTGGCTTGCAGCCCAAGGTGTAACCACTATGCCACCAGGGTTCTTTTACCACTATATACATACTCATACTCCCTGCCATAAGTCAATGATAACTCACAGTGACTCAATAGGACAAAGCAGAACTGCCCCTGTGAGTTTCCAAGACTGACTGGTTAATAGAGTAGAAAGCAACACCTTTCTCCTAGGGAGAAGCTGATGTTTGAATTAGACTGGAAATCAGGTCAACAACTATATGCTTTTCAATGGATAGGAATGGACAACCAACCATTTCATGGTAAAATATTTTTTATAACTCATTTCTTTAGTATATGCCTATAGCCATTGATTATATTCTGTGGAATGCATCTAATAAAACTTTTCATGCAATTGCAAAATTATTTTGCACTCAAGAATATTTCTCAAATAATTTTTGTGGTAGCAATTGTACTGTATATTCTTAGGCAACTATATAACAGGCATTATGCAGATGTGTAATAAAAAGACTGAATTACAGATAGTAAATAGTTGATAGAAGTTTCATTTAGTTACAGTATACATGTGAATGGGAATGTTAGCAAGTATTTTATGTTGCTTTAATGGATTTTGCACAGATAATTAATTCATTTAATATTTTACAATTAAAAGAAAGAGTAAACACAAGCTAGGAGGGGGCTTGGTGAATTATGAAATTAATCTTTTGTTGTAGGTAAACATAAAATAAGAAAACTGCTTGAAAAAATGTTATTCTTGTTAGATGCCATTGGATTGGTTCTGACTCAAAGCAAATTCCCATAAAATAAAATGAAACATAGCTGTCATCCTCACAAGTGTTATGTTGAGCCCATTGTTTCAGCCCTGTGTCTACTGTTACAAATGAGGCTTTCAATAGTTCACTGACAACATTACACCATGATTCCTAAGGTGTTAAGTGGCTAATTCATCAGAAGTGGACAGCCAATTTCTTTTTCACAGTCTTTTCTTAAACTGGAAGCTGTGCTAACACTCGATTACCAGTCACATAACTTCCAGCCAAACAACAACCTGCAAGCCACCACAGTACAATGAGCTAACAGACAAGTGGTGATCGTAAACGAGTATGTTGAATTTAAAATCATTTATATCAAGCTCACTACTTTCTAAGTATGTATGCTACTTTTCCCAAGAATTGTTGTATTTTAATTCCATTCTATGAGGTGAGTAATGTTATTGATAACTTTTAGAGATAAATAAATTGAACTAGAGGCCTTAAGGAATGTAGTCAAATTTAGATAATTTATAAGTGAAATAAGAGTAAAATCTGTGCTTTCAGATGTTATAGTTTAAGCAGCTAATTTAAAGATCTCAGAAACTCTTAGAACTATAATTCCAGAAATAAGACACGATGATACAAGATACCTGTTAATAGATGAGAACTATAAACATGTGTTACAACAACCTGGGGGTTCAGTTGGTGAAAATAACACCTCCTGTCTGATGGGGTTTGGTCAAGTGCAATGTAGCTGAGAGGAAGTACTGACAGTCAATTGAAGGTCAATGTGGGACAGTAAGAATGTTAACAGAAATAGAGGAAGGAAGTAGGAGGCAAAAGATATTTATAGAGGTATAAATATATCCATGCACATATGGACATATATTAACATATAACAAGAGAGAGATAGGTACATGTACATATAATTAAAGTTAAGTATTAAGGTAGCAGATGGGCATTGGGTGTTTATACGAGTACTCCCGCAATGCAAAAACACTTTGTTCTAATAACCTGGCATTTTGTGTTGCTCACCTTCCTGACATGATCCCTGAAATCAAAATGGGTGCATAAGCAAATGTGGTGAAGAAAGCTGATGGTGCCTGGCTATTAGAAGATATTGCATCTGGGGTCTTAATGGCATGAAGTTAAACATGCAGCCATCTAGAAGGGAAGAAACAAAGCCCACATGGAAGAAATACACCAGCCTGTATGATCATGAGGTGTCAACAGGATCAACTATCAGGCATCAGAAAACCCAAAATAAACAAATATACTCATGCTAATGAGAACGTTGGAGTGGAGACTCAAACCCCATCTGTAGACAATTAGACATCCCCTCACAGAAGGGTCACAAGGAAGGAAAGAGACAACCAGAGTGCAGCATAGCACCAAGGGAACACAAAGCATTCCCCTAATTCTGTAATTCTTCCTCCACCTCACCCCACTATCATGACCCCCATTCTATCTTACAAATCGACAGAACCAGAGCATGTACACTGGTACAGATAAAAACTCTAGACACATGGAATACAGGAAAGATAAACCTCTCAGGAACAGTAATGGGAGTAGCTATACCATGGGGGCAGGGGGAAGGTAGAGTGAGAAGGGGGAGAAATGGGGCACTGACTATAATGATCGATGTATAACAAACCCCACCCCCAGGGTGGGGGTGGGAGGATGAACAACAGTAATATATGCAAAGAGAGACAGTGGATGCTGTAAGATATGAAAATAATAAT